>NC_037680.1:68055769-68262905 GCF_003255815.1 Theropithecus gelada | reverse complement strand
TTTTTAGTAGAGACGGGGTTTCACCGTGTTAGCCAGGATGGTCTCGATCTCCTGACCTCATGATCCGCCCGTCTCGGCCTCCCAAAGTGCTGGGATTACAGGCTTGAGCCACCGCGCCCGGCCCATTATTGCCACTTTTAAAAAAAGATGGATATTAATGTAAACAAGGTGAAGTTCTTACTGGACTTCAGATTTCTTTTCTTTTTTTTTCCTTTTAACCTTTAGTAATACTTAGAAAGATCAATTAGTTTAGAATCAGGCTCTTTCCATCATGCCTCCATTTCTCATTACCTTCAGGAATGTATCCTCAGCAAATATAGCCCTAAAACACTCCTGAAAAGCGCATGAAGGAGAAGCTCATTTGCACAAGAGTAATGATTTAGTCCTGTTCACTTATAATTTGCATAATCCCTTTTCCTTTCTCCCTTCATAACTGTCTTTGATATTTTTTCTCCAAATGACATGGGCTGGGAGAAAAAATTAAGCAAGCATCAAAGTTCTGGTGCCTGTGTTCTCAGCTATTACATTAATCTTTAAGATTTTCTTTCCTGTTTATTAAAATCAGTGACTCATCCAACTTTACACATAAATCCATATCAAAGTTAATTAGAATCTGGGAAGTGTAATGTTTGTCTCTGCCTTTATTAATTCCCAGAAGCTTGAAGTCAAGGCTCTGTGTGTGATTGTGGAAGAAAGGAAAAAGAGAAGCCAGTAGACATGACCTGCCAGGATTAACCAGCAGTGTTTGCATGGCAGGTTTCAGAATTTTGCCCAACCCCCCTTGGTGCAAGGAAGAACCAGACCTCTAAGCAGCCCAGCTGTCAGGTCAGCCTCCTCTGAAATTGGGATTAGCCCTGTCCCCAACTTGAAACAGGGAAGATGGAGGTAAGAAGTAAACAATGAAGAATAGATCCCTGCTTACTGACTTATTTTTCTCTCCCTCCTCCATAATCAGAAAAGCAGCCAATTCTTATAAATTAACTTTCTCTCCTTTCATCATGAAAAGGTTAAAAAAATGTATCTCACACAAATTTGCAAAACTTCTACTGGAGCAGGAAAAACAAAGTGCAGGAAATAATGTGGGTACAAGGTGGAAATTATCATGTAGCAAGATATTTTTACATTTGGTTTTCTCAAATTATACCTGGACACAAATGTAGGCGAAGGTGCATGAGTAGGACAGGGGATTAGGTCTAATACACTTATTAGTGAGAAACTGACAGCAACAGCTCCAGCACCCAGGATTTTATCGCATATTGATTTTGCTTTAGGAGGTCTGTGTGGAAATCACATAAAACAAACTTAGAAAACTAATTTTCTTCTCTGAAACTGCTCTTGAAAATGTTGGAGAATCTTCCAATGAATTTTTTCTTATTTTAAAACATTAGTTTCATTAATAACATTCCAAAATCTAAAGAAAATGCTACAAGAAAGCCAAGAAACCCACACTTATACCACACAAGAAGCTTAAATCACCCATAGATAAGACAAGTTAGAGTTTTAAAGCATAATAAATTTATTTTGCGTGGACACATTTGAGACTACTTTTTATGAAGTTGTTTAATTCCATGGATGTGTAAGGAGATCATTTCAAGCCCCTGAAAAATGTAAAACCAAAAAGTTAATACTGACTTTAACTCACCATGGAGGGCTCCTTCAGGCACTCCAGCTCCCTGCAAAATACTCACCCAATCCAAGAGTTCCAAGAGCCCTTCACAATCCAGGGGGCCCCCACTTCTCTGCATGTGCACCCCTGCCTGCTCCCAACTCAGGAGCAGCCCTGCTGCTCTCACCGGTCCAGCAGTAAACATACAAGTTGGCAACCTCCTGAACCCTTAGCTGAGTCTAGCAGGGCAAGTGGATGAATAATGTCTCCTTTGGCTCCAGGTGTTTGAACCTGTGCGAGAGGAATCTCAGAGCAACCTTGAGCTCTACTATGTTACATGGGTTACTGAGTCAGCCCTTTCCCTTTGTCTCCAAAGCTCTCTCCTTCCCCAGAACCCAGCCAGCATGCAGGGCTAAGGATGGACTCTGAGAAAAGTCACTGCATTGTACTCAATGCCTCCTCTTGCCCTGTTAAGGAAGGCTTTGTTCTGGTCAACTTCCACATGCCCAGATCTTTTTTTCCTAGGATGTTTCTCACCCTTTCCCACCACCTCCCTCTCCCACTACCTCCCTCTCCCACTCAAATCACATCTATTGGGCAGTCTCACCAGTGGGTCCTGCAAGGGTAGACGCTACTAAACCCCAGCAATGGGCCTAGCTTGACTTCTCTTCCCAGGAAGCTCTTCTGCCTCCAATCGACAATAAACACAAACAAGCCTGAAACCCTAGATATGTTGATAATCCCAAGGAAGGATTCAGAAGAAGAACAGGGAAGGTAACAGGCAGCGCCAAGAGCACTTTCCCTCCTACTGAGCAGCGGCTACCAGGTTGTTTTGGACCAATGGGTGCTTCATGCCATTTCACAGCACGGCTAAAACGTAGGGGTGGGGGTTTGCACAGACGGCTCAAATGTGACAAACAATTTGTCACGTAAGAGCAGGTAAAACCAGACCTATGCTTCAGAATTTGCATAGCCAAGTTCATGTTCTCTGACAGCGCAGTCACGTTTCTACCCCTACCCATTACTGCTTATTCCCTTTGGGACATTACCAAGAGTTATTTTCCCACATCCTTTGGCCCTTCCTTCCCCAGATGCTGCATTTAAGCTTCATCTTCACTCTTCAGTGCTCTCCCAGCCCTGTTCTTAAGGACTTACTTTTGTTTTGTATGAAACAAAATAATAAACACCGAATTTTGACACATCCTCTGTGCCACACTGATTCACCACATTCAAATGAGGCATTTGTTTTGATTCAATGTGTATAATATAAATCATACAGAGGACTCATGCTTTTTGCAAGGATAGGGTCTAAAGTCAGCATATAAAATAAAACCATGCATTGCCTAAATTTTTTTTAATTTCTTTAAATTAACTTAGGATGCACAGTTTTATGTATACAGCCCTATACAATAAAATAAATCACTTACAAATGATTCCATTTACTGTAACAGAGATATGAAAAATCTAATTTTCAAAATTTTATTTTTATAGAGTGAGAGAAGTGGGTATTCTTCACTGAGTTCTGGGTAAGGCAGTTGCTTTACATTATTTTAAAAACAGAAAGATAGATGTGTTTTCAAGGGCTAGAGTCCCAGAGAGCAGCAAGATGCCGCCCTCTAAGAACCATGTCAGAACCCAGACAGACCGGGGGGCGCCAGTTGTTGGTGTCATGGTGGATGCACTATTAAAATGAATATTTTTGTCTTTATTTCCCAATTCTGTCTTGTTTTTATTGGGTTTTGTTGGCTTTCTTGTTTGCTAAGCCAAGTACCCTTAGTGAATTGTCATAAATTAAATGTGTATGAAATGCGACTTCACTGTAGAGGGAAAAATATTCATCAGGTTGATTATTCAGCAATGTTTGCTTACTCAAATATTTAATCTAAATATAAAGTTAGGCTCCTTTTTACCAGGGGATTGAGTCCTCCTGGTATCACTGGTACTGCACAATCATATGGCCATACAAACACATCCACATCTGCATGCTCATGGTACATACACACTCACAATCAAGCAGCCACACAACCACCACCAAGAAGGCAGTGAATGAAACACCATCCTCCAAAAGCTCCAATCAATGATGAATCAACGTATTTTCCCACTAGTTGGTAAACTCTTTGGTGTCTGTGACCCCACATTAACTCCCTCCTATGTGGCAAGTCATTACTCCTACTCCCCTGTGTTCCTGTGGTGCCCTACTGGCACTGAGCTCCTTGGCTCCATCTGCACTGTTGTCTCGCTGGGTCCCTGCTGTGCACTCTGCTGCCCTCCTTGCTGCCAACATTTTGCAGCCGCCACCTTTCTGCCTCCAGCGCTGCTGGCAGCTTCTATTATTGCTGCATTTGCTGAGAAAGCCAGTCCTACAACTGTCTCCCTTCTCTAGAAACAAAAAAAACGAAGGGGAAAACAAGGCACTCTCAGGGACTAGTCAGTTTTCTGTCCTTCAAAAGTCCAAGGTCTTAATTTCTGGTTTGTATAGAGTCTCAATAATACCACCTCACAAAGGTAGGAGGAGGTCTTCCCAGCACTAGTGCTTATTTCAGGATGGCTGATGATGGGGAAATCATTAACATGAAATAACAACAACAAACATTTACATAGCACTTAGAATATTCTAGGAACTGTTTAAAGTGCTTGGCACACATTAATTTATTTAATGCAATTATTATACCCGTCCCTTTCAATGTTAAAAGCATGCTTATACCTAAATTGGCCTCCTAAGCCCCAGATCTAAACTTTCCAATAGAAGGGAAATCCTTTGCTCTTGCATCATCATCCAGAGTGATAGTTACGTCTTCCCACTCAGGATATAGTAAGATTGGACAAGGTTAATACCTGGCGTGTCCCAAATTCTGAGCATTCCTAGATTGTTATTTCATAGTATAAAGGTTTAGCTTTCTCAGGGCAGATAATGTGTCCATTCAAATTTTTAAACTTTTTTAAAAATGAAAATAAATAGAAGATAGAAAAATATAATAAACCCTTTTATACTAGTCCCTAATCCTTAATAATTATCATCTTATGAATAATCTCACTTCATCTATACTCCCACCCACAGTACTATTTTGAGGCAAATAACTAACATCCTATCATTTCATCTTGTGTGACCAGCTGCCTTGTCAATGGGCAGGAATATTTTGAAAAGAATCCTTTTTTCTGAGTAGTAGTTCTCAATAGTAGGCTTAAAATATTCAGTAAACCATGCTATAAACAGATGTGCTGTCATCCAGGCTTTGTTTTCCCATTTATAGAGCACAGGCAGAGCAGAGTTAGCATAATTCTTAAGGGCCCTAAGATTTTTGGAATGAGCATTGTAAATGAGCAAGTAAATGAGCATTGGCTTCAACTTAAAATCACCAACTGCATATCCCCTAACAAGAGAGTCAACCTTTTCTTTGAAACTTTGAATCCAGGCATTGACTTCTTCTCTCTAGCTATAAAAGTCCTAGATGGCATCTTCTGTCAATAGAAAACTCTTTTGTCTAATCATCCTTCAGTATTGCCTCCAGGACCTTCTACATATACCCAAATACACACATGCTCAAGTCACACAGTCAGTTCTGTGGAACCTGCATATATGAAAAGATGGCCCTCTATATATGTGGATTTCACATCCCATGAATACTGTGTTTTCAATCTGCATTTGATTGAAAACAATTAATGTAAAAGTGAACCTGCACAGGCACAAACCATGTTGCTCAAGGGTCAACTGTGCATTGAAAATCTGTTGTTTAAAGTAGCCACCTGTCTTCCTCTGTTTGTGTTGCTATCAAGGAATACCGGACACTGGGTAATTTACAAAGAAAAGAGGTTTATTTGGCTCATGGTTCTGCAGGCTGTAGAAGAAGTATGTTGCCAACAACTGCTTCTAATGAAGAGCTCAGGAAGCTTCCCCTCGTGGCAGAAAACAAAGAGGAGCTGTTGTGTAGAGATCATATGTCAAGAGGGAAAGCAGGAGAGAGGGGAGATGCCAGATACTCACAGAAACCAATAGAACAAGAACTCACGCATTTCTACAAGGATGGCACCAAGTCCTTCTTAAGGGATCTGCCCCCATGACTCAAACACTTCCTATTAGTTCCCACCTCCAACACTGGGAAACAAATTTCAACATAAGGTTTAGGGGGACTAACATTCAAACTATAGTACCAACTTCTTCAATTAACGATCTTAGCTAGATCTTCTGGAGAACTTGCTGCAGCTTCTACATCAGCACTTGCTGCTTTACCTTACACTTTTATGTAATGGACTTGGCTTCTTTCCTGAAATTTTATAAACTGACCTCTGCTAGCTTCCAACTCTTCTTCTGCAGCTTCCTCACCTCTATCAGGTTACATAGAATTGAAGAGAGTTACAACTTATTCGGCATTAGGTTTTGGCTTAAGGGAATGTTATAGCTTGATTGATCTTCTATACAGACCACTAAAACTTTCTGTATATCAGCAATAGGCTGTTTCACTTTTTTATCATTCATGTATTCAGAACAGAATTCTCTGGTTTACTTCAAAATGGCTACTTTTCCCATCCCTCTGCCAGAAGCAGAAGAGGATTTTTCTTTGATATTCACTATGAGAACCTGCTAGAGCTCCAGGAGATAAAACTCACGAAAGTGTGGGAGCCCCTCAGTGATTGGGTTTTCCTGGTGTTTTTAATCTCTAAGAATTGTCGCTCTGAGCCTCCAGCAAATCATCCACTACAGTTCAAGTTTTCCTACCCTGCACTGGTTCCCGCGGAGTTTTCTGCTCCTGGGTTTTTGCTCTGGTAAGTTGTGATTCTTTGTATTTGCCTGACTCTACAAATCTGTGAGGCATTTGTTTGCTCTATGACCTCACTGTTATTACAGATCAAAGAAGAGTTGTTGACTTTTCAGTTTGTTCAGTTTTTTTACTTGTTGTTAGGGTAGAGTAGTGATGTCCAGGCTCCTTAAATGTGGAACTGGAAACTAGAACAGGACACAACAGGTATCTCCAAAATATTAGAACTCTTCAACATAGCCAACAAGCCATGTCACACTAGGAAAAAAGTGACCCATTTCTTAATATTATCAATATCTAATCACAGTTCAGAATTTCCCAAATGTCCATCGAATACTTTTATCCGGTGGATTTTTTCACAAAATTCAAATAAGACTCACAAATTGCATTTAATTTATGTTTCCCTTGAGAGGACTTTCCACAATCATCACCCCTTTAATTTCCTTGCAATTTATTTGTTGAAGAAACATAGCTGTTGGTCTTGTAGGGTTTCAAACTTTGTTTCTGGATTATTTAACTTGTTCTCTGTACTCTAATTTCCATAAACTTGTAGATATAGAGACCCAAATACAGTCAGGCTCAATTTTTTTTGAAAGAATGATAGTGTTAGTTATTATTGCTTCATATCAGGAGGTGCATAATGTCTGGTTCTCTAGTGTTTTGTGATTGATCAAGGTAGTTCCGAATTGTCAACTAGGTCCATTTATTAGAAAGTATTCATCAATTTTCCAAAATGATTTAGAAAACATTGGTGATCATTTCATAGATTCATTATTTCATTAGAAGTAGCAAAATGGTGATATTATAATGCTGTCATTCCTTCTTAATTTATTAGCTGGAATTTCTTTTAAAGAAGAACTTTTCCATATCAACTATTAGATTACCCTGAGGCATGGTTTCTAAAGGAAAGACAATATAAATATTCTATTATTCTTTTTATTTATCTTTTTGCAGAACAATGAGCTTTCTGTGTGTGTTTTGAATATATATAACATATATACATATATACACATATATAATATATATGTATGCAATATATGTAATACATATATATGTATTGTATGTGTATATGTATATATGTATTATACACATATAATTTTTTTTGTTGTTGGAGGCAAGGTCTTGCTCTCTTGTCCAGGCTGGAACGCGGTGGCATGAACATGGCTCACTGAAGCCTTGATCGCCTGGGCTTACAGGACCCTCCCACCTCAGCCCCCTCAGTAGCTGGAACCATAGGCATGCGCCACCACACCCAGCTTATCTTTTTTATTTTGTGTAGAGATAGGGTCTCGCCATGTTGTCCAAGCTGGTCTCAAACCCCTGGGATCAAGCAATCTTCCCGATCTGCCTCACAAAGTGTTAGGATTACAGCCATGAGCCACCACATCTGGCCAAGTATAATTTTAAACTCAGAGATTTTAATATGAATTTCGATTTATTGCAATTGTTTTGGTATACACAATTTCCCATATTTGGCAAGAAATAATCCCTTCAAACTGGCTCCTAAGTCCTTTAAAATGTAGTATTTTTTAAGGGTTTCCTTTCTTTCATGTTCAACAAGATGTTTTCAGCTTATCTCATACATTTGTCATTTCTCCAAAGAATTCTTATTCCTTTTAGCAGAAGATTGCATTTAGAGACTATAATCTGGGTTCTGAGGGTGCTCATTACTGATTTTCAAATAACAGGGCTAGAAAATGTGCTTCTGTAAAGGAAATACATTATGATTTTATAATGATATTTCCAATTCAAATTTGTAATTATAAATACAATTTATAATTTTACTTAGCAGCTTTGATTTTATATATATAGTTTCTTGATTCCTAATATTAACAAAATTGCATGTTATTTATCCTGCAAAATATATATAACAGATTCAGAGTAACAATATTAACATATATTATTATTTAATATTAATACTATTAGTAAGTTAATTTTATTTTTAATTCATTTTTATTTATTTTTAATTTATTTTCATACCTTAAGGCATATCCACTAAAAATGCATAGACAAATGACTGTGTTTTAAAAATACTTGAAGTAATTCTCCTCTGTGTGTTTAGGGCACCAACACAATTAGTTTCATTTATTTCATTTTGCTTTTGCTTTGGATATATAGTTATGCACCTCATAACACTGTTTCAGTCAACAATGAACCACACTGAACCATGTAAGACCTGGCAGTTCCATAAGGCTGTAATGAAGCTGGACAATTTCTATCACCTAGTGACATTGTAACTGCAGTGACATCATAGCTGTCTTAATGGTATAGCACAATGCATTACATATGCAAATCTGTGATTAAAAAAGAAGCAAATAGAGTACACCACCATGGACATATTTCTGAAAAAAAAGTGACACCTCCTCAAAAAGAGCCTCAGGCAGGTCTTTCAGGAAGCATTCCAGAAGGTATTGTTATCATAGGAGATGACAGCTCCATATATGTTACTGCCCCTCAAGACCTTTCAGTGGGACAAGATGTGGAGATGGAAGACACTGATATTAATGATCCTGAACTGGTGTAGGTCTAGGCTAATGTGTGTGTGTGTCTTAGGTGGTTGTTTTTAAGCTTTAAAAGAAAAAATAAATAGATACATTTGAAAAAATTTTGAAAAGCTTATAGAATAAGGACATAAAGAAAATATTTTTGTACAGCTGTACAATGTGTTTTAAGCTCTGTGTTATTACAAGAGTTAAAAACTTAAAAAACATTTAAAAAGTTTATAAAGTAAAAAAGTTACAGTGAGCGAATTCATTATTGAAGGAGAAAATGTTTTTTATAAACTTAGTGTAGCCTAACTGTTTATAAATTCTATAGTAGTGTAGAATAATGTCCTAGGCCTCCACATGCACTCACCACTCACTCACTGACTCATCCTGAGCAACTTCCAACCTCTGAGCTCCATTCCTGGTAGGTGCCCTATGCAAGTGTACCGTTTTTTGACTTTTATAGTGTGTTTTTACTGTACTTTTTCTGTGTTTAGATACACAAATGTTTACCATTGTGTTACAACTGCCTACTGTATTCACTTCAGTAACATGCTATACAGGTTTGTAACTTAGGAGCAATAGACTACATCATATAGCCTAGGTGTGTAGTAAGTATATTCTATGATGTTGGCACAGGGACAAAATTGCCTAATGGCACCATTTCTCAGAATATATCCCTGTCATTAAGTGACACATCACTGTATAAATATTTTTTATCTTGATTGTAAGTGTGCACATGTGTGTAAAACATTTATATGGTTCTAAAGTTCTAGCTACAAAACAAAGTAAATTTAGAGATATCTAACTTCCATCTGTGTCCCCTCTTACTTCTAAAAAATCATTAGTGTTTTTTATTAATTCTTTCATTTTTTAAATAAAAGCAAAATACATATTTATATTCTCCCTTTATCAAATAAGAGGTAACATACTCTATTAACTATTCTGCACATTTTTTCACTTAATAATGTATCCTAAAGATCATTTTATGAAAGTATACAAATTTCCTACCCCTGTTGGAGCTGCTTAGTATTCCATGGGGTGAATGCACTGTAGTATGTTCAACCATTCCTGAGTTGGTGGACATCTGAGTTGTTTCCAGTCTTTAACTATTATAGGCAATGCTTCGGTGAACATGTCTTTTCATATTTGTGCCATTGTATCTTTAGCTTTGTATCAGTTAGCTTTTGCTATGTATAGCACACTACCTCAGAACTTAATGGCATAAAGCAACAATCATTCATTAGCTCAAGATTCTGTAGGTCAGCAATTTTGGCAGAGCTCAGTGCTGTCCTTCTGTTGTTCTCACTCATGTGACTGAAGTCAGCTGGCAACTCAGCTGGAGCTGGATAGTCTAAGACAGACTCATCCATGTGTCTGGTATTAGCAGGCTGTGAGCCAAGGTTTCTCAAGTGACCTCTCATCCTCCAGCAGGCTAGCTAGTGATCATTTATATGGTCTCATGGCAGTCTCAGGGCTCCAAGCACTTCAAGAGAGAGCAAGCTCAATGCCCAAGCACTTTTCAATCTTCTGCAGCCATCAAGTTTGCTATTGTCATTTTGATCTAGCAGGACACATGAACAAGCCCACCGTCAGTAGAAAAGAAGAGGACTAACCAAAGGCATGCAAACATACTTCCCTGCTTCCATGTGAGGGGTATACCACCATCTATTTGCAAATCATCTACTGTGGAGAGACATTACTAAACGTGGGTGATACAGTTTGGGTACTTGTCTTCTCCAAATCTCATGTTGAAATATGATCCCCGCTGTTGGAGATGAGACCTAGGGGGAAGTGTTTGGGTCAAGGTAGTGGATCCCTTGTGAATGGTTGGACACTTTCTCAGTAGCAATGAGTTCATGTGAAAGCTGGTTGCTTAAAAGAGCCTGGTATCTCTCTTGCTCCCTCTCATCAAGTAATATGCTGGCTCCTCTTCTCTTCCACCATGACCAAAAGCTTCCCGGGCCTCATCAAAAGCTGAGCAGATGCTAACAACCATGATTGTACAGTAATATGCTGGCTCCTCTTCTCTTCCACCAAGACCAAAAGCTTCCTGGGCCTCATCAGAAGCTGAGCAGATGCTAACAGCCATGCTTGTACAGCTTGAAGAACCATGAAAAAAATATACCTCTTTTCTTTATAAATTTTCAGCCTCAGATATTTCTTTGTAGCAATACAAAAGGACTAATACAGCAGGATTGCTAGGTCACAAGGCAAATTCAAATGTAAAATTGCCAAATTCCCCTCTATAGAGATTATATAGTTTTGTATTTCCTCCATGAGTGAATGTTCCTATTCCAATAGTGTTACCAAGAGAATATGTTTTTTTGTTTTGTTTTGTTTTTTTGAGACGGAGTTTCACTCTAGTCACCCAGGCTGGAGTGCAGTGGTGCAATCTAGGCTCACTGCAACCTCCACCTCCCAGGTTCAAGCAATTCTCCTGCCTCAGCCTCCTGAGAAGCTAGGATCACAGGTGTGCACCACCATGCCCAGCAAATTTTTGTATTTTTAGTAGAGACACGGTTTCACCATGTTGGCCAGGCTGGTCTCGAACTCCTGACCTCAGGTGATCCACCCGCCTTGGCCTCCCAAAGTGCTAGGATTACAGGCATGAGCCACCCCACCCAGCCAAGAGTGTGTGTTTTCAGACTTTCATATTCTTTCCAATCTAAAAGTTACGAATGGTATCTCAGTGGTATTTTAATTTACATCTTTCATTATGAGTGAAGTTGCTTCTTTTTATATACTTAAGGGCCATTTGAACTTTTTTTCTGTGAACTGTCCATATCTTTTGCCCATTTTTCCACAGTGTATTTTGTCTCCTCTATTTATACAAGTTCTTTTTATGTTAGGAATATTAGCCCTTTGTGATATTACACATATTTTTCCCAGTTGTCATTTTATTTTTTAACATGTAATTGTAGTCAAATTGATCAATCTTTCATTTAATGCTTCTGAACTTTGAGCCATTTTTAGAAAATTTTCTCCATTCTTAATAGAACTCACCCATGGTTTTTTACTGTTTGTGTGGGGGTTAGGGAGAGTATCCAGTTTTCCCAATATCCAAGACTCCATATTTTCCCTGTTGATCTGATACTACTTCTGTAGATTTAAATTTGACTAATTGGGTCTGTCATATGTTGACATTTAAAGTATGACTAATCTCAGGTAAAAATGTAAATTAGTAAAATTCCATATTTTGTTTTCCATTTCGCCTCTGCATACACTTCCTTTCAAAACTAACTCCAATTCTATCTCCTCTATGAAGCACCATCCAGGGTCAGCAGCAGCCACAAAGTTTCACTATTGTTCAGTCATAACAGTATAGGCTTTGGTGTGTTGAACTCAGTCACCGTGATCTCATGCAAACTACTCAATCCTTCTCATGGGGATAACAAAACCTCCCTCTCAGGGTCATTCGTAGGTAACTCACTAGCATAGTACTTGGCATATAGTGTTCAACAAAGTATAGGCAGCCCATTAAAGAAGTGGAAGGAGAGGATCCTTAAACAATTGATGAGAAGGAAAAGCAAAGACCTGATATGCATGTGACTCAGAAATGTGGAGTTCAATGCAGACACCTCTGTTGGCAGTGATAATGTGTCATGTGTTTGTGTACATACGTGCACGTGCACATGGACTGGGAAAGAACACATGACTATATATTTTTAGTCTGTTTCACTGAGGAATGCTTCCCTGTAGACTCAGGTTGGGGAATTGTAGTGGGGGGTGGGGTGTCTTTGCTTGACAAGTAACTTACACTGTCTAGCTATGCCGATTCTGAATGCCAACCTAGGAGTATAAAATCCTGAGAGGGCACGTCAGCCCAGCTCATACCTTAAGAAAATCAGAGCTTGAGAATCAATATCTGCTGAAGAACTGAGCACCCAAACTGCAAACACTGAAGTTCCAGGATACCCCCTTCTACGCTTGGCACTCTATCTCTGAGGACTTCATATCACACCCTGCCACAGGCTCCTTCTCTTGTTTAGAGCTGTTCAGGGCAGAGGAGTGGTGTGCTAACTCCTTTCAGCCAGTCCTTGGATGGCAAGTCCTCCTTCATTTCAGTAGTTTCTGCCCAAATGTCAAGGATGACAGGTGTAAATCTTGATGGGAAAAAAAAGAGCTGGAGCTAAGTTGAAACAGGGAAAGAATAAAATACCAAAATCTTGGAACTATATTTGAGATGCATGATGGGGCTAGGTTTGGCTGTACTCTGGCATGGTTGAGAGTTATAAGACTTGGAGAAATCTAGAGATGACTTTGGCACATATGAAATTTTCCTTTCAAATAAGAATGTTTTTTACAGTATCGAAAGAGTGATGGCTGCTGGTGCCATGGAAAAAGAGATTGACTGGGAAAGGCACATTGGAGAGGCTTCTAGAATGACAGCAATGTTCTGTATCTTGATAGAGGTTGTGATATAAGCCTAGTTAGGTATTTGTTAAAACTCACTAATGCACAACTTAGATTTCCATATTTCTTTGTAAATTTTACCAAAAAAAAAACCACCCTGAAAAATACTGAATTCTAATGAATAGGCATGTTGCAATGTTTAGGGAAAATTGTACGGTGTCTGTAATTGACTAAAAATGTATTAAAAATGCATTAATGGCTGGCCGGGCATGGTGACTCATGCCTGTAATCCTAGCACTTTGGGAGGTCGAGGCCGGAGAATCACTTGAGCCCAGGAGTTCAAGGCCAGCCTGGAGCAACATGATGAAACCCCTTCTTTACCAAAAATACAAAAATTGACCAGGCATGGTGGCTCCCCCCTGTAGTCCCAGCTACTCAGGAGCCTGAGGTGGGAGAATCGTCTCAACCTGGGAGGCAGAGGTTGCAGTGAGCCGAGATTGCACCATTGCAATCCAGTCTGGGTGAGAGAGAAACTCTGTCTCAAAACACATAATTAAAAATGTATTAATAGGATGCACAGATATCTGATAGTGGCAAAATCTAGGTGGTGAGTATATAGACATGTACGCTAAAATTCTTTCAACATAGCTATGTTTAAAATTTTTAATAAAATGTTGGGAAGTCATCCAATACTATAGTTATCAGAAGCCAATAAATCACTATGTACCTCTGGGTGCACAGCAATCCCGAGGACTGTCACCAGGAACAGAGAATTCCTTCCAATGTGTCCTCTGCCTGGCCCTAAACAAGCCACTGACCTCCTTTCTGACACAAACCTGGACCCACAAGTTCTCTGTACTTTTATCATCTTGTCCCTGCTGGGCAGAAGTGAATGGAAAAACACCAGTGTACTCAGCTAGTGGGCAGGTCTTTGTAATGAAGACCCAACTCTACATGCTGTCATGGTAAATCGTCAGCATAAGTGCTTTTCTGTGCCCAGACAAGACAGGAAAAACTGGTTTGTTTCAAAAAGAACATATTGTAATAATTCATATAAATTGCTTAATATTTCAGATTTTATAGATTGTTTTCTAATAATGGCATGGAGAAATGAACAGTATTTTATCTTATTTCCAATGCTGATGGAGAAACGGCTTAACATTTGTTGAGCCTTAGATATGGAGCAGAGGTTTTGCATGCATTAGCTCACATAGTCCTCCTAACACTTCAAGTACATAGCTCCAATATCATTTTATAACGAGGTTCGTGGTCCTGGAGCCAGTAAATAGATCCAGGACTCAAACCAAGATCTCCTCAGCCCAAAACCATGTTCTTTTTCATGGAAGCACATTCTGGCATTTAAAATAGTTTATGTTCTGCAAAGCTCACATAACCACAACAGCAGCAGTCATTTGACCAGGATTTTACCAAATACCATTGGGTAAAGGAATGAAATTTCTAAGGGAAGTGTCGTGTTCCACTTCAATTGTTTTTACCAAACCACCGCTCACCAAAAGGCATTTTTAACAGTTTACACTTCTCACCAACAATATAGACAGATGTAATGAGAATACAAAACTTGGCAACCTTTCCCTTATTTTCTATAGCTTTAGGGGCAGTTCAGGGTTTAATCTACTTAACTGAAATTTAATGTCAGTGTTGATTGTTCATAAACAAAACAAATGGCCCAGGTGCCCCTTAATGATTTTCCATATCATGCTTACACCACCGTCACGCAAAAATTGCTATTCAATGGAACAGAACCATTTCCCCCACGTGTTAAACTAAGCCAGATTTCTTAACAGACAGAAACTATGCATTAATGACCCAGTAGATGGCACTAGCTGTGCTGACTACCTTTTTATTCAAGTAGTCCAGCAACTTAGGTCAGAAGTTTGTTTCCTACCAGGGCTATAAACATTTGATACTGAAGATTAGAAAAACATGGCAATCAAATCATGATTTCCATGTTACTTGCAGAAAATATTCATTGTAGTTGCCTCTCTGTACAGAACAGGAGATCTTTACGTGGAAGATGAAGGGTGGTTTCTGTATTTTCAAAAGTATTTATCAAGTCTCCAACTCAACTACTTTTCAACTTGGCCAGCCTTCTTTCATATAGTAAAGTAGGGAATTGAGGGACAGGAGGAAGACAGAGGATACCGATAACATGAATTTGCTGAGATGAGCAACAATAAACTCTAAATTTTCAAAACCTTAGGGCAAAAAAAGCATTTTACTTTTATCTAGATAGGCTCAAGTCATGTAACCTCCCTATTAATATCTGATCCTCACATTGATATATAATTTAGATAATTTTATTTGAATCTTATTCAAAATTTGCAATGCCCACATCCAGAGGCCATACTAAACCTCTTATTCTGCTCAGGGCTATATACTTTACCCAACAATTCTGCCCTCTGGAGGCACATTCTTTTAAGTACAATTTTTTGTTTTATAATCCAAAACTTCAGCATATATTAGCCTCACAAAGGTAAAAGAAACTGAGAAAATATATATATGTGTATATATATATAATTTCAATACAAAGGGAGATCTCAAGGGCAGGAAGCCGGCAACCGCAGGGTTTCAAGTGCAGATCTCCCAAATGTACTGATGTTATTCTAGTAATGCAGACCTGTACTTTTAACAACCTGTACTTTTAACAAGTTCCTGGGAAGCCTCATGTAGATGGTTTCTAAATCAATAAGAATTTTACTCAATATCTATTTAATATACAAACCAAGAAACTAGACTACCCTATGCTGAGAAACATAAATTTTGATGGAGTAGAAGACATAAAACTTACTTGAATTTCTGATTGGAAGTAACATGTTTTTAAAAATATCAATAGCCCTTCAACAGAGGTTGAGACATATTGTGGGGGCGTAATCAGTAGTGTGTCAATAAACTCTCAAGAGACCTGTGCTCTTTCATAGGTCAACAGTGATCATCCAAGCCCACATGTTCTCAAACCCTGGGGAGCCACAATAAAATTGTGGGTCGTCGACCAAGACCCTCCAAAAGACTTAAAAGAAACGTCTACTAGTCAAACTTCTTAAAATGTTCGTTGTCTTCACATCATGCTGGTTATCTCACAGTAGTAAAAAGCCCTTAGTAACATCTTTGGGTCTAATGTTAACATGGAAAAACGTTTGTCATAAACCAGACTTGATTTTCTCTTTTCCTATCTGTGATCTATACTTTGAGAAACATCAATAGATCATTTTAGTTCAGAAACGTGGAGTAATTTGGTTACAGTATTTGAATTCCAAACTCAGGCAGTCCCCAGTAAAGCAAACCGTGAGACATTTGGATATAATTTAAATATACCTGAAAAGTAAAATGTTTTTCTAGCTTTTCCCTCAGGGCGTAACACCACACCATTCATAACAGTGCTATTTTACAAAGGTCGCAATTAGATTTCCTCAGAAGCATACCTGAACTGTTAATCATTACAACTCCTTTGTGAAATATGGGACTGGTTAATTACCCAGTGTAATCACTGGCTGAAACCTCAGCACACTGGTTATCACCCCAGTGGAGGCAGGTTTTCACCTCTACCCCTACCTGTACCCCTCTCTTAATGCCCATACTAGAGAACTGTGATCTTCTTTCTCCACTAGAAATGTTCAGACTTTCATCAGGTAAGGGATAAAACAAAGACAAGAGACAGATCTTTAAAAAAAAAAAAAAAAAAAAAAAAAAAGTAGTAATAGGGCAAGTAAACTCAGTAAGGTAGAGGAATTTGGGGGCATTCCATGTTGTTACTATTTTATATCATGTTCAGTTTGCTGTTTCTAGAACCCTTTGAAATTCATTAGAAGAACTTAGAAGAACTTAAGAGTCATTCTCAGCCTAAAATGGCTTGGAGCAAACAGCCAGTATGTTAATGACACCAGAAAATGTCATTTCAGTAACTAAACTGAAATGTTAAGCGCTATATGTCCGCAGACTGATGTAAAACTTGTACCTTCTGAGAAAACTTTTTAAGGCCATTTACCTACTTTCCTATACTTTAGAAGTTCTCCTATCATAAATTGTAACTTCAATCTTTTACTAACCTCACATCTATTTGTTTTTAGCATCATTCCCTTGGCATTACTCAACCCAGCAAATTAAACATTCATTTAAAATGTTAAATGATAAAAATACAAATGACAAACACTACTATACATATTCAGGTTATCCTCAAGTTAAACTGTCATCAAAGTTAAAATTACAAAGGCTATAGGGACAAAGTATAAAGCATTGGTACACTAGGAAAAACTGAGTGTTTAAATGCCTATGGGAAAGCACACTGTAGCCTTCCCCACTAAATATCATTATCTGGCTTTATGGATTTTATCTTTCAGTTTCTGTATTAGAGCAACTTCTAGAACCTGCCCAAACAAGAAGGGGCAAGCTGATCTGATGAGACTTTGATCCACTCCAGAACCGTTTTGTAGAAACGATATGGGGGACCCAATTCTGGTGAGGGATATTTTTATACTGAGTGGTTTTTGTTTTCAGTAGGTGTTGTTTAAACTTATTTCAAAGTTGATAGCTGAGAGCACCAGGAAGGAGGAAGGTAGAAAACTTTCTTCCTCTTAACTTCTTGATGAGTGTGTTCCAGTAGGCTGGTAAGGCAAATATTCATTATGGATTGTAACTCACTTTGCTTTGCTTTTGGAGGCTTCCCTTAAGAAAAAAGAAATTTGTTAATAAATGATAAAAACACAGAACAAGGTTACATTATTGAAGCAAGTGTCAATCACAGAAGTAAAAGCTTAGGTCTTTCTCCATTTAATCTCAACTTGTTAAACAGGGGTTCACAACCGCTAGATCAGTATCAACTCTGGCCTGCTAGGAACAGGAACACCCAGCACGAGCTGAGTGGCAGGCGAGGGAGCCTAACCGAGCTCTGCCTCCTGTCAGATTAGTGGTGGCATTAGATTCTCATAGGAGCACGAACCCTATTGTGAACTGCGTGTGCAAGGGATTCAGGCTGCACACTCCTTATGCGAATCTAACTAATGACTGATAACCCGAAGTGAAACAGTTTCATCCCAAAACCATCTCCCCCATCCCATGGAAAAACTGTCTTCCAGGAAACTGGTCTCTGGTGCCAAAAAGGTTGGGAACCACTGTATTACAGGGTAACAATGCTTTCATATTGAATTCTGCATTTTTTTCCTACTGTTGGGGTATAAGACGACATTATTATGTGTCGCAAGTCATTATAATTACTTACATGGAAATCTTAAACAAGTCTAGAAAGGATACTGATACTTACTTGTTTTCATAGTTGTGGAACCTAAGGCTTAGAGACATTTCAAGTGTTAATAAAACTCACCCAACATCACAGGTGACGAGACAATGAAGCCAGGATTGGAAGCCCAGCATTCCATACCTGACAGTATTAAATTTTCTAAAACTCCAAAATCTTTTCTTTTAAAATCACCTTTAATGCCACATCCTCCTACAAATAATTTAAAGTGTTGCTCCTATCTTACTTATATAAAACAATCATATACTAATTTGTTTTTTAAAAATTCTAAACATCCACAATTTTAAGAAACATATTCTCTATCCCAATCCTCAGACAACTTCTTCTGAGGTATTCTGTAATGTGAAAATCTTAAGAAAACATTAATCACAAACAAAGCCAAATTATAATCACGAATATGCATATGAATAAAGGAACAAAATTTCTATAATTTTTGTAACCCCAGTTACAAAAGTACTATAGAAGACAAATAAACTTGTGGAGATTATTCGGGATTTTGTCTAACCCTTAACACTTTCCACACAGTGCCTAACACATACTGTGTACTGAAATATTTGTTAAACACACTGAAGTAGGATAAACTGGCACAACCTTTTGTATTCAAATGCTATGGAGTTTTCAGAAAACAAAATCTACTTATTTTGTGATTTGAAGTGGAAAAAAAACAAAGCAACAAATGCAGAGCTAAGTAACCATAAGGTTGATACCATCACTACAACAGTAGTAGTTAAGATGTACTGGCTCTCCACTGTAAGTCACTGAAAGAGCAAAAATTAGCTACATTTGTTAACATTAACACACGCTTTATTCAAGAGATAATATTCAAAGAGTTAAATCCTAAGAGTTTATCCACCCTACAGTAAAAAGGGGAAGTGGGTACCACTTACGACATGTACATAAATTCCACCTTTACATTTCTGAATAAAGCTGTAATTGCTTCTTTGATAGAGCCATTTCTTAAAACTTTTGCTAATAAGGCTACATGAACTGTGTTCAGAAACTTTGACAACATGCACACTCACCCCTCTCAAAGTTAGTACCCAGGATTTTCACTCCAGGCTGAGTACCTGTTAAGTAACGAGGACTTAAGACTGCATGTTACTATATAATTCAATTTGACTCACCTCCAGTATGTTTACAATTTTTTTAAAATAATCAGATCAATGTTTATTATAATGTTATAACTCTCTCAAATTATACTTCAGTATTTAACATGGTAGTTGCAAAAAATAAATATTCAAGGCCCCACTTTTAAATTTTCCTCCAATGTAATCCACAAAGTTGATAATACATGTTAGGAGCACTACTCTAAAATAAATGTAGCTTTCTTTTAAAATTACTTGTTGAAATATAGATTACATTCTATTCCAAATTCTGATAAGGAATCTGTTTTTCTGGTAATACAACAAAAATTTGAGATGAGTCAGTCCTTGGAAAATCTCAATGGTAGTCACTCAACAAAGTCAATCATTCTGAGAGCCACAAACACTCAAAAATTACTGCTAGCATTGACAAGTTCTTGTGTTTTTTGATAGTTATTGCTTTAGTTGGCAATATCTGAATACAAGACAAAAGAACATCTCCCATTAAGCCTTATGTTAAATATTACAAAACTTATACAGAAGATAGACTCATAGAGGCTATAAAGCTGATGTAACTCACCCATGAAATGGGTGCAGGTTTTTTAGAGGCTATCCAATAATCTTTCTGCTCTAAAAATAAATGCCCCTACTTTTCAGTGTTCCCATTCTTCAACAGGAGACTTGAGCAGCTTAACAGTTTTGCTATAAAAACAAACCATTCTTCTTAATAAACCAAGAATATAAAAGGAAACCCAATAAAGGACATACTTTTCACAGTTAATAAATAAAAGTGCAGTAAGTGTTCAAGTAGGGCATGTAGTATAAAAACTACACGTGAGTATTTAGCATAGGTCATCTTTTAAAGGCTCTCCGAGGGTCCCTGCCATTACTGATTGTGGTCATCACTGTTTGATTACTAGCGGTTCCTTGGAGTTGTGGATTTATAGGTCCCCGGCCATTGCTTCTGCCAGCATGTGAAAACTGGTGTCCCCTTGATTCAGGGCCAGTGTAAACACCATTTCCTAAAAAAGAATACAAAAACTCATCACTATTTTCAGAGGTAGTCTATAGAAGTAGAACTATCTTAAGTGCCAACACGTTATTAATGCTTAAAAATATTAGGTAAAGCACACACTTTCATTTTCATACTGAAAAAAAAAACACTCAAGGTGGGCTCTAAGTTTTTCCAAACGTATTGCTATAAATACGTTAACTTGATGCTGTATTAATAGAGAGAAAAAAGCCAACTTGGGCATCAAAATTAGAAATTTATTAATAGAGTAAAAAAAATGCATTGCCTACACTATAAAAGTAAAAGAAAGGGCAAAATAGTGAATATTGGAATTTGGCTCAAATATGATTAATATCTCAAAATAGACAATGTTATTCTAACTTTTTAAAGGCAAAGATGGAGTTTCCCACAATATGATCAGCTATGCCAAGACATGTAGCCTTCAAGTTAAAACATGAGCTGGACAGGCTCAGTGGCTCACACCTGTAATCCCAGCACTTTGGGAGGCTGAGGCAGGTGGATCATTTGAGGTCGGGAGTTCAAGCCTAGCCTGGCCCATATGGTGAAATCCCATCTTTATTAAAAATACAAAAATTAGCTGGGTGGTAGTGGCGCACGTCTGCAATCCCAGCTACTTGGGAGGCTGAGGCAGGAGAATCATTTCAGTCTGGGAGGTGGAGGTTGCGGTGAGCCAAATCACACCACTACACTGCAGTCTGATCAACAGAGTGAGACCCTGTCTCAAAATCAAAACCAAACCAAAACTTAAGCCATCCTAATGAACTCCAATCACAAAAGACTGACCTTTCCTCATATATTTAAGAAAAAAGACTTCAGAAGACCTTTAACAGGGCTATAAGGATCATAAACATGATGTCTGGGGGTCACGTTAAATGACATTTGAGGGTCATTAGCCTTTAAACGGCTCAGCTCATCTTTTAAAGCAGCAGCTCCTTGTACATGAAAAATTAAGGTAAACTATGACTCTAAAGATAAAATGCTTTCAGTGCACCAAAATAACCAGTAATTCTGTGTCTACTATAAGTAATCACTAGATTACAGAAATTTTATAGGAATCAATTTTTAAAAAAGCATGGTATCTCTTCACAGATATCACCAAAACCTAGAATTCTCAATAAATTGGCTTAAGTTTATCGACTTTCTAGAGAATCAGCTGATTGGGGATTCCCTGTTTACTGGCAGTTCATCTTTATCACTAATTTATGCCTAAAGACATTGCTTTTCATCTAAATCTTTATAACTCTCTTAATTCTTACACCTGATCACAAATGAAACACACAAACAAAACCTTACCCACTGGTCCAAATGTACCTGTACCCATATTATTATTCGTGGAATTATTCTTCTGTTCACTCTGTGCCTAAAAAAAAGTTTTTAATTTAACAAAATGAGAATAAAAACACAATTATATTATTACAACATTACTATATCCTTTCTTTTTCAAAGTTTTGGGTTTGTTTTTTTTTAATTAAAATTTTAAAAGATTTTGCCTAGGTCATTCAAGGTTAAAACGTTAAGAAATGTTTCCCAAACCTTTCAGAGCTCTGTTATATCCTATTTCCTGATAATTAGTCACCATACCACGAAGTGCAAAATGGCACATATATCTAGTAGATGACACCTCAGATATACATCCTCACAAAACATAACAATAAAAATTAAGTATTCTTTTAAAAATTCTCATTATACTGAGTATCAACAGGGCTAACCTAGTCATAGAATTGTAACATAGTCAAAATTAGCCTAATCATAAAAGTATACTACACAATTACCCCTTTGTTCTGCTGTCCTCGATAATCTGGGTTGGGTTCACTGAAATTTGGCACTTCTGAATAAACCATACAAAATCTGAAAGAAAATAAAGAACAAATTAAATGACTTCTGAAATAAAGTCATCAACCCTTCTTTATATAACATCTCTAACTTTTAGGAATGAGCTTATGTGTCAAATTAATAGCAACAAACTATCTCTTCATTTACAACAAAAACTTCCCAAATGATTATGTCCCATAAAACATCAAATATTTGACTGTCTACAAGATATATAACATTCTATTTTGTATTTAAATTCTTCTTTAGTGCTGAAAAAAATAAATCACATCAAAAATGAAGGACACAAAAACAACTCTGTCCTGTTTCTCCACAAAAGCTGATCAAAGGAAAAATAACATGAGAGTGAACCATGTTTAGGGTTCCAGGGTGGTTTCTCCAGCAGTGGTAATGGATTTGCACCGATCCATTCACCCACTCCCATTCAGTCCCTCTTTTGATCGATCACTGTGGATCTGCAAAGATAATCATTTAGGATTAAGAGTGGTTTCTGGCAATAAATAAAAACAGGCTACATAGCCACCAGTTTATCTAAGTGCTTCCTGTAAGTTGACCATATAATGTGTACTAACATTACACAGAAGCATTTTATTAGCTCCTCACCATACCGAAGACAAATCAGAACCAGTTTTGGTAAATCCTAGACTGACCCTGACAAAGAGCAGTCATTAAGAAATGAGAGACCTCTAATGGTTTTTCACATAACTGACCCCCATTATTATCAACACCTCTGTCAGGACAGAATCCTGAACCTTTCAGTAATAGACACTAAGACCTTTCATAACCTATAACTCTGAATACTACCCTAAGTGAATTCTAACTTTCCTTCTTACAAAGGCAAAGTGTTAAACATTTCTGATCTTTAAAAGCTAGCATGATCATTTCTTTTCCTTCATTATTAACCACAGGTTCTCCAAATAAGTATCTTATTCCCTCAGTGGAGAACAGTTTTCCTTTTTTTATTTGGTGCCATTTGTGGCTTCTCTCTTTAAATATCTTCCAATTTGACAGGCATTAAGTAGATGGCTGAGCATTAACCAAACAGAATGGACTGATGATTTGGCTCACTGCCTATACCATACTTTATGAATATAACCCAATGTCTAGGCTAACATGGAGGCTGAATTACCTTACACCCCTAGAGAGGATGGCTCCTCCAGGTCAGGGTGGAGATCATTACCAGGGTAGTAGTGTATGGAATCTTGCATTGCGGCTGCCTGCACCGCACCTAGACTGTGGATAAATACAGGACTTCAGTTTTCATTGCTGCAAGTCCTTTTAACATGAGTACATATTCACTCATAACCATAGAAAAAGAAAATTTAAACGTATGGCCTGAAACTTGGTGAATCACTAGCTTCGTATTTGGTGAATCACTATAAGAGAGAATTTACTTCAAATGGCACTTGTGACACCTAAAAAATGAACATTTCTAAAACCTACAGAAATGCTCCCACTAAGGCTGGTCTCAACTGCAGCTTCTTCTACGGCTCTTTGCCAGGAAAAACTGACACTTTCAACCACACAAAACAGTACTGACAAGTGTTACATTTGTACACACGAAGTTATTTTTTCAATTAAGCTACCAAAGACACTCAGTTTACTAGTCAAAAAAGCCAAAGAAAAGGTTTACAGTTCATACCTACCAATTATTCCGTAGATATTATTTATAATGTATGCAATTATACAAAATGTATTTTAATACTTACTCCCCAATTTTTTGAAGTTCACCGCCCCTTCCAGTATAAAGTGTCAGACATCCTTTCCACATGGATGCATACCTAGAGAGAAAAGAAACATTATTTCTTTAGAAATATATTTATTTTCTTCTATTTAAATCAAGTAAATCGTCACACTATATATTTTTTGTATTAAGGTAGAAGTGAGGATCAAGCCCTCTCTATCCACCATAGTAAATCAAATTCAATAAATCTAACTTTGATAACTTGCTATTTACAAAAGAATACAAAAATTCTGTTGAATTTTGACATAATTATCTAAATCATAACAAACCCTGGAAAATAAGTCTTTTTGCAAAGCAAGCATTATTATACCTGATGATCACATCTTTAGTCAATCAACAAAAGAAAAGCTTTTAATTGCAAACATTTAAACAGAAACTATTTTTCAGCCACAGGATATGTAAAATCACCCTAATGTTTCCTTTACAGTCTAGTCAAATAATGATATGTTTTTCCTTCTGCCTCCATAAAAGACACAGGATTTCTAAGCTACCGAAGATCTGGTAGAATTTTAAAGTGCTAAAAAAAAAAAAAACTAAGGTCACAAATCTTTCACCTATCTGCCTTTCCAAACATGCAATTTTTAATACCACACTGGGTTTGTAGTAAACGAGCTGGCAATTGTTTACTCCGAACAATTTTGAAAGCAGACAGCATCGTTAAATAAAATAATCCTAGATAGATAAACGGTAAATTAATATTATAAAATCAATCCAAGGTTTGGTTCTCAATGGTTCTTTGTACAACTACTATGGTTACTTCTTGACTTTAACTTATTATACAGTTCTCTTAATTTTAATAAGGGTTATTTATTAAAGACACCATTCACCAGTCTTAAGTTATACAAGGTGTGGCTGAGGAGATAGTGCATTAACATTTCACCTTACTAAAATAAAAATTAATGCATATTTCGAGAAAAAATTTGGTTACAATTAAAATATTTAACATTCACTTTAAGAAATGAGAACACTGAGGTGTTTTCAGGATATTCTGATAAACATGTTGATATTTGAACCAACCATTATTTAGATTTTAGGTATGTTTTTCTTCAAAAGCCATTTTTCTTAGATTCAACCAGAATTTAAGGGCCTTAGAATGGGCCAAACTCCAAGCTGAGTGTGTTATTTTGGTAAATAAAGTATAATTATTCCCATTTCACAGAAGAGGAAGCTGAAGTATGAGGTGTAGTAACTTCTCAAGGTCATACTGTAGTAAAGAGTTTCTTTAGTTTTTAATTTTCGTTTAAATTGTACTCCCAGGTAACTGTTCCCCTTAAAATTCTATAGATACCTAACTAATAAGTTTAATTTTCCAATAATTTTTTTGATGGAAACACCTATGACTGTCACTACAGAACATGAAATACTTCAAATAAGATGCTGTTTTTAGCATAAAAAATACTTTCAATCATTGGGTGAAAAATATTTGGGGAGCCAAAAACTGCAATTATACTAATCAATCCTCACCATACATCCCTAAGTAGGAATTCTCTTGTTTTTTAAAGATGTGGAAGTTTAAAAAACATAGTTACTGTCATGAGTCAGTGTTATGAGAAGAAAATGTCTAAGTCCTGACTCTCACTTCCGGCTTTGATGACACTTTACCTCACTTCCTGAAGATGTTGTAAGCCTGTAAGGTAACATCAAGGAGCTCTAAACTCCTACTCAGTGCTTTCCAATATTTCTAAGATTCTACTTATTAGGCCAACATCAATCTCCACCACTTTCCCTGCAGTTATGATAAATTATTACAATTTTATTGATCTCAAAAGCTTCCAAATTCTGTTTCCAAGATCCTTTTCTGACCTTTTATCTTCCTAAGATAAAAATTTGGTAAATCTCTACAAGCAATCTACATTTTTTAAAAAAAGTTGTACTATTTTTTAAAGCCACCAATCTGCCAATTGACTCTTTTGGATGAAGGTATTGCGGATGTCTTTCTGTCAAACATTTTCTGTGTATCCCTTTGGTTTTTGAACAACATCCACCTTACAACAGAAGACACAAGAAATCCTTTTGGAGAAGAAGCCTTCCAGATACTGTAAAGTTTCCCTCTTTTTCCAAGTACAAATTTGACATATCACAGAAAACGCTAAATCCTTTACCTATAATTTTATGTCCACATTGTCTAAATAACATAAGTAAAATATTGGCCAGGATTTCAAGTCATTAAAAATGGAGGAGGGGTGGGAAACAACTGAGTGGCAACTATACTAAAGAAAACAACTTACAAAAAAGAAAAAATATGGACTATATCAGTCTCCTAAAAAGACTCATTGACTCTGAATAGAATTAAAAATCTATGCCGGGCGTGGTGGCTCACGCCTGTAATCCCAGCACTTTGGAAGGTGGGGGCAGGCGGATCACCTGAGGTCAGGAGTTGGAGACCAGCCTGGGCAACACGCTGAAACCCCATCTCTACTAAAAATACAAAACTTAGCTGGGCGTGGTGGCACACGCCTGTAGTCCCAGCTACTTAGGAGGCTGAGGCACGAGAATCTCTTGCTTGAACCCGGAAGACAGAGGCTGCAGCGAGGAGAGAGAGCGCCACTGCACTCCAGCCTGGCGAAAGAGCGAGACTCCGTCTCAAGAAAAAAAAAAATTTTAAAAATCTACTTAACCTGTAAACCGGGGTGTAGGCGCGGATTTCCCAGCTGAAACCGACTGCCTTTCACCGCAAAGGTGTGTTACATCCTAGCGCTGCCCACCATTCAAAGTTAACACCAAAGGGGCTCAAAACTCCTCAGAGTGGCCCACAGAAAAGGCGGGGGACTTCAGGGCTTGCCAAGATCCCGGGAGCCGGCCAATGCCGATTCTGCAGACTGTTACGTCCCCGACTTTTTTGCACACCTACCCTCTGGTCAACCGAATAATATCCCCTGGCTGTATAAGACCTCCGATCTCATCCCACACGGAAATAGTGATGCTGCCCGTTTTATCTGCTACTTTGCACGATCTCACTTCATGGCCGTCTTTGGTTTTGGTCACGCGTCCTGTGAGGATTTAAAAATCAAAGGGAGGGGGTGTTAGATAATGAGGACATCCAGAAAGGCTAACTCCTCCTCCGGTATTTTAATACATCTGGAAGGTGGAAAGTGACCAAGCCCAGGGCTCCCGCCTCAGGTAGGATCCGATCTCCGGCGGAGGCCACTGGAGCCACGTGGGTGGGGGAAGGGAAGGAGGGGGAGGGGAGCCCCGGGCGCGCAGCGGCGGCGCCCCTGTCTCCCGCCCCGGGACGCACAGCGGGCGGTGGAGTGGGCTGCAAACCCCACTTACCTATCTCCAGGACAATAAAGACGACATTTAAGTTTTTCAGTCCGGGCTTAATATCTCTTATAAAAATAAGTGGGTCGTTGACCCTATTCATATTGGGGCAGGTGCGGCTACGGCTGCGAAGACGCGAGTGGGCAGGGCGGGGTCAAAGCTTCCCACCCTCCCGGGACAGGGGCGAGGGCAGAGGGGCGACCTTGGGCAGGGGTGGCGACAGAAGGGGCAGAAAGCGGTTAGTCAGGGACCGGGGAAACCAGCCCGGACAGCACTGAGCCTAAAAAAAGAAAAAGGGGAGAAAAAAAGGGCTCACAAGTTCTAAAGAAAAAAGGCGAACCACTCCGCAAACCAACCCCGCTCCCAACCGGGCGACAGGACGGCAAGCGTGCTAACTGCCCCGTTCTTTGGATAAAAGGAAAAAAAAAACGCAGTGAGGGGACACTTCTGCCCTGAGTCCCGCTCACTCACACGGGCGCGCGCCCAGCCTGTCCCGGGCTCCGGGAAGGAACGGGTTGTGACAGCGAAACGGGAGCGGAGACAGAACACCGCACGCCCAGCGTCCCAAACAGCGACTGATGAACACGCCCGCGCGCCGGCAGGACCCTCGGCCCGCCCCGCCCCTCTGTGACGTCACGCTGCGTCGGCACGCCTGCTGCCACGCCCGCCTGGTGCGGGGGAGGGGAAGCGACCGCCGCTGCCCGCAGAGCTTCCCTCGCTCCTCTCCGGGGGCTGTCAGCGCGGGCTCCGCCCCCTCGTCCTTCCAATCGTTCTCGGCCCCGCCTCCCCCGCCCGCCCGCTCTCCGTCCACTTCAGCTGTTGCGGCGGAGTGGCAGTTCTGTGCCGCGTCGCTTTCGTGCTGAGGTCTTCTGCCGCTCACTGTCCGACTTTCGGGTTTTCTTGCCTTTTTTCTCTCAGAGTTGAGCCCCTACCCGGGCCCTTTAGTCCCTCGGTCACGAGGAACGGTGGAGTTTAGAACCTGTGAGTACGTTAGATAGTTCGCAGTCGAGTAAGAACAGAGTTCGGGCAAGGGCGGCTGGTCCGGGACCAAGGGAAAACACGCTGGCATGGTGATAAAGTCAGTGGCTACAAGGCTGGAAGTTTAGCACCAGAAGGGAATTTGGAGATCAATTCAACCGCCTCATTTCAGGCATACTTAAATTGAAACCCAGAAAGGTGAGGTAATTTGCAGAAGGTCACCCAGCAACCCCTGAGCAGGCAGGACTGCAACACAAATGTCGAACGTGGCCTTCCACTGTGTAATACTAAGCAAATAGACACGTAAATTCCTTTGTAGACTTCTCATCTTTCCTTACCCCCTGCCTCTCATATTACACACCTTCCCCATTTTGCCTTTCTTCTTTTACTTTGCACTTGTTTTTGTACATCTAAAAGGAATTAATTATTCAACAGCAGTGGGAACCCTTGAAACATAATCTGGGGGAAAAAATCAATAAAGTTTTCTTTATGTCGCGTAGTTCTAAAGAGCATGTGCTTTAGAGACAAACCTGGGCTCCAGTTATTTACTTGTGAGACCTTTAGGTCAATTGGCTTTTATTACAGCTTTTTAACCATAATAAAATGGGGATCCCTGCCTCGCAGAAGGTTGATTAAATGGATCATAAATTGTCCAACTAGTGCCAAGCAAATAGTACATACTCAGTATTTTCCCCTTTTTAATCCCCGTTTTACAGGCGATGGAACTTACCAGAGACCAGATAGCTAGAGAATGGCTGAACTGGGTTTTGAATCTAGTCAATCTTGACCCCAGAGCTCTCCAGCCTAAAGGTAATGTATAGACTTAGCTTGCAGTGGTGTAATTATAAGAGTCAAAAACAGACTGAAGAAATAAAATAGCAGGATAAAGTAGTGGGACATTAAAGAATCATCTAGTTAACTCTTGGTGGTGGTAGCAGAAATGTTGGGAAAAGTGTGAGAAGCCTTAATTTTTTCCCTATTTTTATGAGTATTTTTAGATCAACCACCACTTCCCAAATATTTGCACACAAGCAGCATAGATATTATAGCCCTAGAAAGAGTTGCAAAAATTGTCACAACGTTAGCAAGAGAGTCTAGGCATTTTTAAGGAAACAGAAGCTTCCATTTCATGAACTAATAAAGCCCAAGGTGCCAAAGACACTGATGTCATACTGGAAAGTGGTGTAAAATAAAATTATAAGCATGATTTCAACATAAAATAAAACAAATGATGACACATGCCAGTTAATGGCAGAACCAGTGTCCAACCTCAATCCCAATCCAGATCAGAAGCTCTGATTCTACCATGGTTATCTGGCAGGACTTGACACTTCAATTGGATTGTACTCAAAGCTGTATTTTCTTACACAGGCAAAATATTCTCACAGAAGCAATATTTAAGGCAGAGCTCTCTTTTTTTTTTTTTTTTTTTAAGGTTTGACAAGATCTTCAAGAGATTAAGAATAGACAGGAAACCAATTAAGAATGTTAAGAGTTATGGCCAAGAGTTTGGATAAAGAAAGTTTGCCACTCAACTCTCAATCATTTGCCCCCAGAAAAGGGATTAGGTTGGGCTGTTCAGACTAACTGTATGGACATTTTATAAAAAGGAATCAGAAGCAGAAAATCAAGCCCCACAAAAGCAGAAGTTGGTGCTCCAAGCTGTGGCTCCGCCCTTCCCTTCCTCCACAGGAGAGAACTCAGCTGAACACCTACTTCCTTCCCTACCAACTCAGCAGTTCTCAGAAAGGAAATGGCAACCATATGCTTTCTCATTAACCAAAACGAAAGGCAGCCTTGAGAAACAAGATGTTCTGGACAATACAGAAACCCTTCGGCCCAGGCTAGTTGGTTTCAGCTACCGCTAAATCACTCCCAAAGGTGTGGTTAATAAAAAGAAAAAGGAGAGGTCAAGAAGAACAATTATTGCTATGCAGGTATCTTATGTTACCATTCAGTGAAATAGATCTGCCACTCAGTCTGCTCATTTAGGTCATAATGATTGTATTACTCATTCTTTAATACATACACAAGATTACTTCACGGTCTTCTTTTCTCTAAGGCTGTTGTTCTTCAAGCCTCCATTTTTCACAGCCTAAACATAAGCTTACTCTGAGATAATGGACTCTTCCACTTTATGCCCATAACCTCAACACCACGTTTTAGTGTAAAGATGCTTGCTGAGATCCACTATAATACAGAAAGGCATCCATTAGGATCCTGCACATGGAAGGTTCTGTTATCTGGGTCCCCATTGATAAAGGTTTTGTTGTAAATTTTACCCAGCGCTCAGTACCCAGGCTCACTCACAGGTTTTGGTTTCTGGAATTACCAAAATTATTTTCACTTTGTTTGCACTATCCATCTATTTAAAACTATTACAACATCAATGAAACAGTTGTTTGTACCAAGTACTGTTTGATTCTAAATATCTTGTATAGTGAAACTTAACAATTTTTAAAATTGACAAGAACCACAGTGTGCTCACTCACCATACAGATATAATCCACTTTGTAACATAATTGGCAACTCAAAAAAAAAAAAAAAAAAACCAATGGTCTTTTCTTAATTTTCCTAAAACAATTTAACCAAAAGACTCAGAAGTAATGTTTAGTAATGATTGCAGCAATAACCACATAAATCATATAGTGATAAATGCTAATACACTGAGCATTCGCTATGGGCCAGGCATTTTACACTTATAAGGACTTTACACTTTTTTGGGTTTTGTTTTTGTTTTAGAGACAAGGTCTCACTCTTTCACCCACCCAGACTGGAGGCAGTGGCTGCACCATAGCTCACTGTAATCTGGAACTCCTCTGCTAAAGCGATCCTCCAGGTTCAGCCTCCCAAGTAGCTGGAACTACAGGTGTGCACCACCACGCCTTAGCTAATTGTTTTATTTTGTGTAGAGATGGAATCACACTGTGTTGCCCAGGCTGGTCTCAAACCCCTGGGCTCATGCAGTCCTCCCATCTCAGTCTCCCAAAGTGCTGGGATTATAGGCATGAGCCACCAGGCTTGATCTGATGTACACTTTTTGATGTGTTACTTATGTGAAGTAATTGATCTCATTTTATAATAAGTTATGGAGCTTGCATTTCAAAATAACTGCCTGTTACATGTAATAAGTTTTTCTACAAAACAGGTTATTTGCCCTAAAAAGTACATAACTTTGTTTATCTAAATGGGTAACTGGATTTTTCAAAGGCTTTCTAATTCACAGTGATAAGTGCAGTGAACATGTTATCTGATCCCCCAAATCTGATTGTGTGGGGATTGTGAAATCTACTTGTGAGGAATAAATCTGTAGTTTCCCTTGGGAAGAAATGCATCCCTAAATGGGTTAATTCAACTCAGCTACATTATCTTTATTATTATTATTATTGTTATTATTATTATTATTATTATTATTTGAGACAGGGTCTTGTTGTCACCCAGGCTGGAATGCAGAGGTGCAATCACAATTCACTACAGCCTCGATTTCCCAGGCTCAAGCAGTCTTCCTGCCTCAGCCTCCCATATAGCTGAGACTGCAGGCACATGCCACCACACCCGGCTGATTGTTTTTATTTTTTATTTTTTAGTAGAGACCAGGTCTCGCCGTGTTGCCCAGGCTAGTCTCAAACTCCTGGGCTCAAGCAATCCTCCTGCCTTGGACTCCCAAAGTTCTGGTATTACAGGGATGAGCCACTGTACCCAGCATCTTTTTAATGACATTTAATGATAGAGTGAACAACTTTGGCTTCTGTGTTCTAAAAGGCTTTTCAAATGTATCATACCTCAAATAGCTACCTGGATTTTTTGTTTATTCAGGTTAAGAAACAATATTATTAGAAAATAAACAAACTGAAGACTGACGGGACAACATGCAGTGCCAAGATGCTTCAAAAAGAGTTGCTTGCTACTGTTTTCTGATGTTTCCCCTTGTCCTGTTAATAAAATGAATAAATAAATAACAGTTTTGAAAAACCCAGCTGGCCCAGTTGCAGAGCCCTGTTCCTTAACAGGCCCTACAGGGAGTTTGTGACAGTATGTATAGGAGATTAATATCATGCCTGACATGTTGGAGTAGAAGGCTTGGTATCTCTTTTTAGAATTCTGACTTACTATTGTGGTTTCTTTATAATAAAGATGGATACCTTTTCTTATTTTGGAGCATTATCAAGCTTATATACATGCACACAAACATATGCCAGTAAATCACCAGGAAGAAACAGTAAATGCTTTCAAACAAACCCCTAATTAAGAGTATTACCCATAGGAGCATAGCATATCCCAGTTCTAAGGATGCTTACAAGTAACGTACGCTAACCCTTTCACATTGTGTACAAAAAAATACAAGCCCAGAGATGTTAACAAGATTACCACCTAGAGCCCCTAATGAACTAATGGATCTCAGTAACCTCACCAAAGGCTGCTAATAATCACAAAAAGAGAGACAACCAGTCCAAAACAATTAAATCAATATCTCCCAAGGTGGGACTCGGTCATCAACATATTTTAAAACTCCTTAAGTAATGACAATGTGCAACCAAGTCTGAAAACCGTAGGAGGCTAAGAGATTTTTTTTTTTAAATAATTTTCTTTGTTTTCCAAATACCTATTAATATGCTAGAGCAACGTTTCCTTTATATTAGTTAGGGAAATCCTGCATTGATAAATTTCTAGGAGTGAAGACTTCTGATATGTGTTATCAAATTACATTTTAGGAATTTCAAAAGAGATTTGTATTCCATTTGCCCTTTGTATGTATGCATTAAACATAATTCATTAATTTATTCAACAAAATTTTATTGAACTGCTACTACATGCCAGCACTGGGACTATGTCAGTAAAAAATAATACAAAAATCCCAGACTTCATGGAGTTTACATTGTAAAGAGATAGACAATAAAATAAGTAAAATTATATAGTATATACTAGTGAAAAAGCAGGGGAAGAGATGGGGATTTAGCAGGTAGGAGTGTAGAAAGTGGTGAGGGAAGGTGATATTTGAGTAAAAAAACAAAGAAGGGGAGGGAGGGAGTCAGGTGGGTATCTAGGATAAGGCACTCCAGACATAGGGAGAGCCATTGAAAAGACCCAAGTATCTCTGGCTTTTTCCAGGAATAGCAAGAAAGCTACTGTAGCTGAAGCTGTGAGTAAGAAGAAAGTTTAGAAGATGCAGGGACCAGGGGAGAGGGCAGGGATATCATATATGAAGATTTTGTGCTGATTTTGGCTTCTTAATTTGAGACAGGAATCTATTAGAGTGTTTTAAGCAAAGACTTGATATGCTAACCTCACTTAACAGGGTCACTCTGACTGTTGGGTGGAGAGCAAAAGGAGCAACAGTGGAAGCAGGAAAATCAGGAGGTATCATATTAATCCACTTGTGGTGAGTGGTGGCTTGCAATAGGGTGGTAGCAGTGACAATGGTATAATGTGATTAGCACCTGAAGCTATGTGGAAGATAGAGCCAACAGGTCCACTGTCTGGCTGCAGTGGAGCATGAGAGAATGAGATGAGTCAAATATGACCTCTAGATTTTGATTCCGAGCAACTAGTAGGATGGAATTGTCATTAACAGAAATGGGAAGGAATACAAGTGGAGCAGTTAGGGGGATGTGGAAAGATCAGGAGGATCATTTTAGACATAAGAAGTGAGATGGGAAGAACACAACAAGGTGAGTGGTGTGTTGGATGCCAGGTGAATCAAATGTTTCTGGGAAGAGGGGGTGATAGTTGTGTCAAATGCTGCTGATCAGGTGAGATGAAACAGGATTGATCACAGGGTTTAGCAAAAATGAATATCATTGGTGACTTTGACAATGAAGTTGGTGAAGGATGAAAGACTAAGTTGAGTTCAAGAGAGAACAGAGTTCATAAATTAGAAATATGAAAGTAAGCACATATAGCTCCTCCTAGGAGGTTTTTTGCAAAGGACAGCAGAGAAATTGGCTAATCACTTAAGGGGAAAGTGGGACAAAAGAGGTGTTTTTTTTTTTAAATGTGAAAGAAAAATAGTAACATGACTGTAGGCTGAATGGCATTATTCAATAGAGAGAGGGAAAAGTCAAATTGCTGAAAACAAATCCTTGTCCTTGAGTAGGTGAGAGATGATGGGAGCTAGGGCTGCTGTGGAGAGGTGAATAGGCGCATAGAGGGATTTTCTGGAACAGGAGGCTGAGTTGCTGTGATGGTAGGAGTGTGTGGAAGGTCTTTTCTGATAGCTACTATTCCCAATGAGATAAGCAAGATCATCAGTTTAGAGTGAGAATGGGGAGGAGGTGCTGGAAGTTTGAAGTGTAAGAAGAAGTTAGAAAGAGTCATTGGGGATGTGGGGGACTGAATGAAATGGGGAAATTTATTACAATTTTAGAAGCCAACTAAAGACTCATGTGAAGGAAATGAACCGCTAATTTAAAGTTGACCGATGCACATGGTTTTGTATTTTTCTTCAGATACATTCATCTGTGAGAGTTTAGGCACAGACCAGGCTGAGAGTTGGATTTTACCAGTATCAGAGTTTTGACAAATGATAATAATCTTGGTTTTTGCAACATTTGTTGTACACATCTTTCCCATTTGTGGTTTGCCTTTTCCTTTTATCTGTATCTTTAGTGCAGAAACTTTATATTTTTATATCTTCAAATTTATTGTCTTTTCCTATCATGTCTGCCATTGCTTTTTTGCTTGAGGAAATCCTTCATCATGAGATGATATAAACTTTTTTCGATACCTTCTTCAATTTTTATGATTAAATATTTACCTCTTATGTATGCTGTGATGTAAAGCTCTAATAAAATATTCATCAAAAAGTTACTTTATTTTTCCAATCTTATTTATTAAAGAAACAATTTCTTAGATTTATTTTTAAAAATATTGTCTATTTTTTCTATTTTATAAACTCAAGTTCCAGTTTATCACTTTTATCTGATTTATCTGTCTGTTCTCAGTATTTAACATGCTCTGACTGTTGTATGTTTATGATTCTTCAGCATCTGATAAAGGCAAATACCAACCTCTAGACCCCTTTTTTGTAAACATTCTTTAATCATTCTTGCTTACCTTATTTTCCTAGACTATTTTGTCATGATTTAAAAACAGACTTTTCTCGGGATTTGTTTGGAATTGAAAGAAACCTAACCACTAATTTGGGACATGCCAATTTCTTTATAATATTCAAGTTCCCCATTCGAGAACCAGGCTATGATCCTCAATTCTTGTCTTTTAAATTGTACTGGATTGATTACTCATTCACATTTTTAATATATTTTAAATCCCCTTGAAATCAGAGTTTTACTTTGGTTTTCATTTTGCTAGAGTGGTGATTCCTCAAGTAAGTTCCCCAGAAAGAAAAGAGGAAGAAGGTACCTTCTGATACTTTACATATGCAAAAATGTCTAATTTGTTTCTCACATATTTGGGGCAGATATAGAATTTCCACTTGTAGTTTTTTTTTCTTAATATTTATCATTAAATCCAATGGATAGAATGTTCCTTGAAACACTGATTTTAGAAGGGAAAAAAATGAAAGAGGCTGGGCATGGTGACTTACACCTGTAATCTCAGCACTTTGGGAGGCCAAGGCAGATGGATCACGAGGTCAGGAGTTCGAGACCAGCCTGGCCAATATGGTGAAACCCCATCTCTACTAAAAATACAAAAATTAGCTGGGTGTGATGGCGCACGCCTGTAGTCCCAGCTACTCAGAACACTGAGGCAGAAGAATCGTGTGAACCCAGGATGTGGAGGTTGCAGTGAGCCAAGATTGTGCCACTGCGCTCCAGCCTGGGTGACAGAGCAAGACTCCATCTCAAAAAAAAAAGAAAGAAAGAAACCTAAGTGTTATAAAAGGAAGATTAAGTTAGTGTACTATTACTAGGGAAGTATATGTAGTTTTATAAATGAGGTCAATATACTGATAAGGAAACAAGTACATGCAAAAAAAGAAGCTACATAATAATATGTATACTAACTTATTACAAAATAAAAACATATATCAATATGTTTTTATTATAGATATATATCTATAGTAAATATAGATATTTACTATCTATAATAAATACAGATATGTTACTATATATGTATAGAATCATTTTCATACTATATATAGATATATAGATGTATTTTCATACTATATATATCAATATATTATATCTATTTTCATACTATATATCTGGAAGAACATACACCAAGTAATAACAAATCACTATGGGTATTAAGATGTGGGAGAAAAAGAACTTTCACTTTTAATTTTATATACTCTGAAATTATTTGAAGTTTTAAAATGATGTTTTATTCATAGGTGTACAGTTTTTTATAGCCAATGTACACATTTATTTCACCTTTTTTATGCTTTTATTTCACTTGACATGGTTGACCACATCCCTTTTGTACAACATTGGGTCAGGCACTTCTCTTGTGTATTCCCGTAACACATTGTACATATCCCAATTACAGGAATTTTCACTTAAATTTATAATTTCCTCTTTATTTGTGTATTTCCAAGGAGACCAAAAAGTCAGGTACTTTTCCTGTTTCTAATCTTATGTTTTACCTTACAAAGTACATGTTCAATAACTATTGTTTGAAAGTGTCTGTGTGATTTGAAAGGGAATGTGTATTATCTAGCATCTGGAAAATAAAAGAGGCAATGCTCAGAAGGCAGAAAAAGGAAGTGAGCTAGGCAAGGTGGAAAGTCCTGAGGATGAGCTATGCCCATTGGTTGAGCAGCCAAACCACCAAGGGAGCGTTTCTTTAACTGCAGCCTAAGTAAGGCATAAGGAACAAGTGGAGAACAGTGAAAGAAACTGTGCAAGAGCAGTAAGAAGATAACTGGCCTTCTCCATTTAGGGGAATTCCACACCTAAGTGGAAATGTAAATGTCCTTCTCTGGTGACCTTGTAGCTCAGCTATCCCAAGTGGGTGGGATAGATAGGAGTAACGTGGAACCTTTGAAGGGGAAGTTGATAGGCAAATACCACTGCGAAAGCAAGAGAGAGCTGAGTTCTTGGTTATTAAGATAAAGCCTTAGCTATTCTAAAAAGGAAACACCAAGAAGTGTACATCTATATGCAGAGGCTTAAATAAGATGGAAGTTCATTTCTTCCTTGTGTTGTAGTCCCAAGAAGAGCAATGCAGATTTGCAGGATTTGAGTTTGCAGGAACTCAAATTCCTTCCATTTTCCACCCACCATTCCCTTAGGTGATATCATCAGTGGGTTGTGGTCACACTCACTGGTTCCCATCTGTGGAAAAGAAAAAGAGAGGAACGCCAAAGTAAGCAGCTTACTTTTAAAGGTAGAAATGACCCAGAAATTGCACGTACCTTCAGCTTACATGTTACTTCAACTCACATCCTATTAGCCAAAACTGAATCATGTGGTCACATTTAGACATGAAAGAGGCTAAATATGTAGGCTCTAGGTGAGTAATCATGTACTTAGTGTAGCCTTTATTTCTATGGGAAAAGGGAAGTATGGATTTTAGAGGAAAACTAAGTCTTTGCCATATGAAGAAACCAAATGTTGTGTTGTTAACCTAACTGGTAAAACTTGAAAGGCTAATGGCCACCAAATGCTGGTCTAAGACTACTATACATGTACAGTACAAAAACCAAGGACAGTGGAGGAAAGCATGCAATTTAAAGGTTTGTCCTTTAGTATGAGATAATATTCTTCCTGTTTTTATGTTATATTTAATGAGATGGTGATGATGGTAGATAGCATTTCAAATGTCCTTTCTTAAAAAAACAACAACAACAACAAAAAAAACCCAGAGTATTGGCAACACTACATCAGTATATCCATTCCCTAATATGTGTGTGTGTGTGTGTGTGTGTGTGTGTGTGGTTGAGATTTTACTGATTCTTGAAATCTTTATCTGGGAACTAATGCTCCATGTGACAACCAAGTACAGAGGGTCAGCAGAGAAGGCAGTATTATCCCTACTCCTCCTTTAACATCGAAGATGGTTTCTCACCTCAAGAATAGGTTTTGTAAACTCTCCTCACTGGACCCACCATCATCTCCTTCTCTATATCCAGTTAGGTCCTCCCACCTCTAGACTCCCATAGTATTGTTTACATGGTTGCACCATAGCTGCAAGGTCTCTAAAGGCCTAGACTCTGGAACTAGCATAATGTCACTTTTGTCACATTCTGATGGTCAAAGCCAGTCATCAGCTCAAACCAGATTCAAGAAGATGGACAGGTAACCTCTGCCTTTTGATGGGAGGAGTAGCAGCATCATATTGCAAAGAAGCATGCAGACACAGAGAAGTGTGATTCATTTGGGTTGTGGGGGAAGGAGTCATTACTGTAATGCTTTTCCACAGCTGACATTTCCCACATGATAACATTCTATCTTCCAGCCTTCCTGTCATGCCCACAACTTCCTTTAAAACAAAGTGCAGTTCATACGGTACCTTGCTTCATACTATATAATTCTGCCTCCTGACTTCAAGAAGTCAGACTAGAGATAAGTACTTCTATTAGTTAGGATTAGGACTTACTTCAAGTGAGAGAAAACGCCAATTGGCTGGGCGTAAATAAAACAGAAGTTTATTTCTGGCTCTTGTTAAAGTACAGAGGTAGATTCTAGAGGTTTGGTATTGGCCTCCACATTATCAAGCCTATTCTATCTTGTAGCTCCATTGACTGTACTTTCCATTTCCAAGGTTGCCTCATTATTCAAAACGGCTGCCAAGGCTCCAAGCATCATACATCCCATTTCACTCAATAGAAAGGAAAAAGGCAAGGGAAAATAGAGCCCACTTTAATTCGGGATGTTTCCTAAAAGTTGCACACCCAGCTTCCTCTTATATCCCATTGGCTTGCATTTACTCATATAGACACACCTGTCATCAACGGGGATCGGGAAGGTGACTTTCTGGTGACTGTGTCCCCAGCCAAAAATCAGTGGTTCTATTACTATGGAAAAAAGAGTAGATAAGAATGAAGATATGAAGGAAGTGAGGGAACAAACCATGTAGATATCTGTGGGAAAAAAGCACAGGCAGAGGGAAAAGCAAACACAAAGTTTCAAAGCAGGAGCATTCTTGGAAAGTTTGAGGAACATCAAGGAATCCAGCATAATTAGAATGAGAGGAGGGGTATCAGATGAGAATGAAGAGATAGCCAGGGGTCAAGCATAGTAAAGACCAGGTAATGTGCTGTGAATAAGATATTCTAAGAATCCCAAAGCAAAGCGGTGTAGGGGTCCTCAAGACCACCTACCAGGTTCAATGATTTGCTAGGAGGACTCACAGGACTCAACATATAGTCCTACTTATAGCCATGACAGTGACAGGATACAGAGCAAATTCAGCAAAGGGAAAGGCATATAAGGCAAAGTCTGAGGAAACCAGTTGCAAGCAAGCCTCCAAGAGTCCTCTCCTAGTGGAGTCACACAAGAGGCACTTTATTCCTCTACAACAAGTTGTGGCAACAGGTGTGAAATACTGCCTACCAGGGAAGCTCAAGGTTTTGATTGTGGGGTTGTCACAGAGGCACCCTTTTCCTGGCATATACCAAAGCCCTGACTGCCAGAAGGAAAGCAGATGGTTAGCATAATAAACTATGCTGTTTATACTAACAATTTAGACAGAGTGGGCCACTTTTATCATTTAGGGAATGGCCAGAACCCTGCTGGAACCTAAGTTTCCAGATACCCATCAGTAGCCAACCTTGCAAGGAGATTTCTAGGAATAGCAGTCTTGGGCCTATTGCTAATTCTTTCCTGAACAAAAGTACACAGGGAGGGATGCACAGAGCAAAGTAGTGTAGGAACCAGGAAACCAAGCAGAGACTAAGCAGGCTCATAAGTTAGTAGAAGCAATGAGTAAATAGAAACCATGAACCAGATAAACTGAGACTTAGAGAGTACAATAGTAACAGAAGGAGGAAGAAGCAAAGAGAGAAGTCCGTGGGACGACAACCTCTATTACTGCTCTTAGGATATCAGAGTTGCTATTAATATGTGATTCTGGAGACCAATGAACAATGCTCCAGCTTCACATAAGGCCTGATTATTCCATTAAAATTTTTCCTATACTTGCTTCCTAATGTATTCGTATCCTTATAATAAATTGAAATCACCAAAAGTTAGAGGCATATTTGTGCTCCTTGAAACCTAAAAACACTTCACTAATACATCTAGGGTTTTGGCCATTGAAAACTAGACATTATAGAGAAAAACTAGAATGGTAGCCAAAGGATCACTGGCCAACTGGATAAAGGATGAAGATTTATACTGTGGCATAAAACCTCCACCCACTCCCCACCATAAAGCCCCTGCTCCAGCTACATCAAACTACTCACAAGTACATTCAAAGTACATTACTATACTTCTTTGATTTTGATCATGTAGTTTACCCTGTTTAGAATTCTTGGTCTTGTCATCCTCAAAAAACCCTGAAGAGCTTCTTTACCCAGCTCAAGAGTCATTTACATTCTCTATGAAGCCTCTCTGACCATTTCTTCCCCATACACTCTTGTCTAGCCCCTTCAGAATGAATCTTTATTTCTGTACTACTCTCTCAGCTCTTGGTACATATTTCTGTAGTAGCACATATAAAACATATTGTAATTGATAATTTATGTGTCTGTCTGTGAATAAATTATGGTTCCTAGCACTTAGCCTAGTGCTTCACAAGTGGTAATTCTTTACTAACTATGTATCAAGGAAATGAACAGATGAACGAACCAAGAAACAAATGCAATGAATCACATATTGAAGAGTTATGACACCAGGAATAAAGGACAAGGCTCCATGACTAAGACACCCAATTTTCAATTCTCATGCTTGAAACAATAATATCTCTCATCTGTTGGGGTACTTTTTATTTCTCCAAATTATATTGCTTTTGTACTACCCTAGTTCTTTGAAGATACTATTACTTTACTCATGTTAAAGAGCTGTGTTAGCATTGATTATAACAATTTCTCTAGTGAGCAAGCAAATTATTTTCTTAAAAATTATGGCAGAACTTAAATATCCCCCAACTAAAAAAGTCTGATGCTAAATATACTTAACTCTAGAGTGTCTAAGTGTATTTATACAAGTAAGTAAACACACACAATTATTCTCCTGCTGTGAAAGTACTTTCTACCTCTAGTGGCTTATATGTGTATGCATATTCTTAAGTTAAACTTTTCAAAGGGGAAAAATTTCAAGTAATATTGATTTCACAACCCACTACTATGACACTAAAAGTGAATTCCCCAAGCAATTTTATAATAAAACCAATTCTAAAAGCTTAGACATGGTCATATCAAACATTAGATAAAATCTAAATTTGTTACTATTTCCATGTTATTTCTTTTGAGTAGTGACCCTTTAAAATCTGATAGTATGTAGGTTTCCTTTATCTCCCTGAGAGTTATCAGAATCAAGGCCTTTGGTTAAATGCTTTCATCACATGTTGTGGTTGTGGTGGCTATTGTTTTCAACACGCAAGAGGTTGCAAGAACTGAACTACACAAAATGGATTCCCCAAAACTGAAAAGAGATTTTTAAAAATAGCACTGTCTGAAATTAAAGCTCATTCGAATTAATTTTGAATTTCCTAGGTCAGCCATCTGAGAGAGGGCTTGCAAATGTGTATTGACGAGATTGGGGTGTTGCCCAATTCTCACATGTGTGTAGAGAGGAGAATGTTGTTGCAGAGTTAGAGAAGGAAACCAATATTTTTTGAACATTTTCTTTGTGCCAGGCTCTTAACATATGCTCTCATTTAATCATCACAGCACCCTTCTATCATAGAAGTCATCATCCACATTCCACAGATGAGAAAAGGAAGTTTGGAGAACGAGGCTCCAGGCTGCACACCTATTGCTGAGGAGAGCTGAAATTCCAACCATGTTTCTCCAGCTCCAGAGTCTGTGCCTCTACCACTTGATATAAAAGACCACAAGCTACAAATAACTCTAACTAAATGTAAGCTATCCTGGAATTCATCCCTAAAATGGAGTGATCTGCTTGGAGATTAAAATTAAAACAAACAAACAAAAAAAAGAATTAAACAGGGATCAGCAAATTATAGCCCCAAACTTGCTTGCCAAATACCCTAAGGCTGCTTCCAGTCTACAAGGGCAGAGTTGAGTAGTTGTGACAGAAACCAAATGATCCACAGAATTCAAAATATTTTCTTTTTGACCCTTTGCAGAAAAAGCATGCTGATCTGAACTCTGGAAGAGAACCTTTGTCAATCAATATCTAGCATTGTCCCAGGAAGAGAGATTCAATGTGTAGCAGACACTGGAAAGCCTACCTTATATAAGTGCAAGGGGATCTGCGCTGACCCTGCCCCATTTATTCAAGTGAGTAAATTCCCCTTGCCATGACCTATTATCCGTCAAGAAATCTCATCACAAATACCATTTTCTAAGTACCATAATAACTGAGAACAACTATGAAGAAAAACAGATAACAGATAATAGTTGCTGTGAAAATATAGCCAAATTGTAAATTAACAGTTTAATATGCTGGATTTAAAATCACCACACAATGAATTTATAATTGGTATGAAACTCTTAAGTAGATCTGATCATATCTAAAAAAACTGGTAAAAATTAGTTTCTGAACTTTGCCAGAATCAAAGATTAGGATTCTTATTGACCCAAAAAGACAGATAAATGAAGAATATCCAAGTTAAGAAAGTTAAACAGCCTCTCAATCTACATCAGTTTATCAGTATGTTTCATGCATTAAATTTGTTCAAAGAATAAATAAACTTAATTGATGAAAAAGGTTTATATGCTTTTCAGCAATTGTATTCACACTGTGTTTCTTATTTGTTTTTATACCATGATAGAATAATAGGATGGAAAACATGAGACTCTGCACTATTTTGAATAATTCACAAAAAATTTTGGAATAGAATATAGATAGTTTAAGTTAATTAGATTGGCCCTATGAACCAATAATCTAATTTTCAAAGTAACATGGAAGAAATAATTTTGGGTTACTAGCAAAAAAATTAAAGAAAAAGCTGGAAATAGTTTAATTATAAAGAGGGAAAAAGTTTTTAAACTGAATAATCTTTAAAAAGTAAATAATTTCTTCTTAATTTGAAAATATAGAGAAATTGGTGACAGTGTACACTTCTGGTTTTAGTCTCTTTTTATATAAATGTGTATTTAGGACAGCTTTAAATTTACAGAAAAAAAATGCAAAGAAAATACAGAGTTCTTAATATACTCTTCATTCAGTTGCTCCCCCATTAGTATCCTACATTAGTATGAAACATTTATTATAACGAATGAACCAATATATTATTAACTAAAGGATTCCCTCAGTTTTTATTTAATGTCCTTTCTAGATTGGTTTAGTTTACCCATCCCTGAACCAAGTAGACATTGGCAAGGAAAATGGAATTGCTGTGATTGATTTAATTAATCCAGGCCGACCACTGGCAGCCCAACTATATGCCAGCTAACCTTAAGGGTGAAGTTGAATGGATGTTGACAGGTCAATCACTATATTCACTACAATGATTTTCTGATGAGGGATCTGCTAATATATACTATGGGGAAAAGAATCCTAATTCATCAATCAGCTTTTCCTTATTATTCTCCAATAGGACACTCACTAATATAACTAATCATGAATAGCCAGAGATGTTCATGACACAATAATTGTTTGACATTTCTAGAGGGTATTTCTAGAAACTTTAAAAATTTCCAACATTCAGAAAAACAGAAAAATTTTATATGATTTCTTGGTTTTCTTTCCATTCTATTGATAGACATGTTGCTTCCTATGCACTAATTTAAACCCTATAGATCACTGTCTTTTCTTTAAAAAAAAAAAAATCTATTTTTTAGAGAATAAAATGCATTCACAAGATTAAAAATCAGAAGACTCAAGTATATATAGTGAGATTTTCCTCTACTACTTGTGTTCCCTAGTGATTTCCATTCCTCCCTACCACCAAAGTTACCATTTTCTTGTGCATTATTCCAGAGATAATTTGTGCAAATGTGTATTTATGTATATATTCTTTCCTCCACTTCTTTTTACAATGCTCTCTTCACCTTGCTTTTTGTCTTTATATCTTATTGCTCTTTCCATAGTGATATTGAGAGAGCTTGCTCATTCTGTTTTATGTCTTCATATTATTGCATTGATGAATTTACTGTAATTTATTCAATTAATCTCTCATTAATGCACATTTGAGTTATTTCCAATTTTTTGATATTACAAACTCTAAAAAGTGCTGCAATGTATAAGCTGAGATATATGTCATTTTACCCCATTCCCAGGAGGATATCTGCAGAACAAACTATTGCCTTTCCATCTTTCACCAAAATTTTATTTTTACTCCAAGAACAAGTTTTGCACTGGGTGAGAATACTCACAAAATAACTTTCACTAATCTTCATTTGTTTAATATAAAACACTCATTCAAGTCACAGACCAAAACCAACTTCATATTATATATTTCACACACTAATTTACACTAAAACTCTATTGTCTCACTAACAACAATCACTTTCTTAGAGCTTTACTTGGAGTACCAGAACTAGCAATTGGAGGACACGTAACAAAATAATACCATTGACTGAATGTGAAACAAGTTGATAACAATATCAGGAAGATGAGACATGCCAGGAGATTGCCTGGCCTTGCTTGGTCGCATGGTAACTTAGTCACTGGCCTTGGGATCCTTTCAATTCAACTTGACATCTCAGCAAAGTTTCTAGGTTTGTGACCCTCTCCAGGGAAACTTCTATACATCCAAAGTTCTGTAAAATTTTCTGTCAGACTTCTTAAAATTATAATACTCAGGGTATTTCAGCTGGCTCCCATTAGCAAGGGTCAGGAAAGCTAAATGCATTCTTTTCTAGTTACCAATCCAGGGCAGAAGCCAGTGTGCTCTGAACAAGATCTGAATATGGATTATACCATCACCTGGGACTTATCAATGAATGCTCCGTTCAGTCAGTACCCTCAGGAGCTCAGTAGTGGGACCCATAATGGTAACATTATAATTAAAATACTCACATTTATCGAGCATTCACTATGTGCTCTGCTACCAGCTTTAAAAGCATTTTTTTTATGATTCTTTTTCACGATTCTAGACTTGATTCATTTGCAGATTTAATCTAGAAATCTTTTTCATGACTTTAAATTTCAGTCATTTGCAGATGTAGTACAAGGGTCTACAGAAAGCTCATCCCTTCCTCTTCCACTCTGTAACCCAAAGTTAACCTTGATGTCAGACTCTCTCATTTGTCCTAAGAGTGACTAAAATGAAAATATCCCTTCAAGAGGGAACACAGTAAACAGAACCAGTCTTTTACACATCATTTTGACAAATTTTATCATATTCTTTCCAGGATAAAATCTTCATGAGGAGAGGACAGAAAGAGCTCTGTTGATATGTTGGAAGGTGGGGACAGAGTACTACTAAAAAGGGGGCACTTAAAGGCAGGTTGATACACAGTAAAAGTTTAGTTGGCTTCAGAGCAGTATCTGAAATATAATCACCATTATTACCCATCTTCCAGTTATACATCTCTGTTATGAACGTGTGGGAAAACAAAGGCCAGAATGGTTTTGTTTGATTCTCCAAAGTATTGATAATAATAAACTTTAAGTAATGGTTCATTAAGTAGTGGCATGCTCAAGGATCAGAAACTTCTAATCAAAGCATTAGATAGCCTTCAGAAATTGCTTTTAGGTATTTATGAAGGGTGTTAGAGATTACCCCTTTTAAAATATAACCAACTCAAAGACCAGTTTCATAGACATTTGCTTTTCAGAATTATTTTTTGGAGATTTTGATCCTGGGTCTTTAAGCATTAGATGTGAGTTATTACTTATCAAGACCTAAAACCACTCAGACTGAAGAAGATCTCTGCCCAGTTGCTGCAAGTGGTTGGCAAGTGGCATGGAATGCCTGAAGAAGTGGGTCACACAGTTAATTACACACAATTTAGCCAAGAGGTAGGCAAAAGGCAATCTCACTCTGTCTCTTATCTGTGTCCAGTTTGAAACTTTATCATTGGCAGCAATTTGGTTTTTGTACCTTCTTAGCTTCCAAGGGGCATTAGGCTGGACTGTATCATTTATGGCCTCTCCTAGATAACTGAGTATACCTTGCTGAGTGAATGTCCAGGGCTGAGGGAGAAAAAAAAAGACTGTGTGGTGTCCCACTATAGTCCCTGAATATAGGCTCTAACCAGAAGCACACAACTGGGCTGTGATTACTATGGCCTCACCCTTATTTCCAGAGAATTACCCAGCAACATTACTGGAAATGAGCTGTCTTGTCCAGTCAGCTCCCTTTCTCTCAGCAGAAAGGTTAGAGCCCCATGAATTTCACAATGTTGCAGCTTCTTGGAAAATGCATTATGAATTTCCAAATCTCTTGTTCAGCCTTGATAAAATTCCCAAATGATTGCAAAAGTGAAAATAAAACCCAAGGCCATTTGGAACCTTGGTATTTACAAATAAGACAGAGAATAAAAATTACATGCAAGTAAACTGGACATCATAATTATATCGACTTTTTGGCACTTAGTAGAATCCATAGTTTCTGTGTGGAAGGAATAAATATTGATAGTAATACAAGTTTAATCTTGTCCTCTATTGCAGTAATTTATGGGATGTTAGGACTGATATGAATTTAAATAACATCTACTCCATACCTTCATATCACAAATTTGAGACCAGAGAGACTGTCAACACACTTATGGGCACTTAGCTTACATGGTAGAAAGAACACTCAGCTTACAATGAGAAAACTTGAACTTGAGTCCAAACCCCGACACTTTCTGGTTGTGACTTTCAGACAAGCCAGCAGGCCTCAATTTCTATATTGGCAAATTGGAGTAATTTATGCACCAGGAAGGCTTACTGTGAATGTTGCTTTTTGAGGGAGGAACAGTGAAGTACCACCAAAAACTCGGAAATACATTGACTCTTAAAACTAGTAAAATTCACATAATAGATGAGAAAGCCACCTTCAGAAATTAATAATAAAATTGTCAATTTATGATGGAAGAGTTGTTTTTAAAACAAGCCTTTTTCCTGATAAAATATTACTAAATTTTCATCTTTTAAAAATCTAGACAATAAAAAACAAAGTGAGGATTGGCTTACTTATAACGTAGTGAGTAGATCTCCAAATGTATTCTGGAGGAATTGACCATCTACATACAGATAGGAACCTATCATATCTGCTTTTGACACTCAGCAAGATATTGGTATAATCTTTCAACATATTTGAGAGCACACAGAATTCTAAGGAAAGTGAATTGGGTGAAACATTTGGGAAGCTGATTTGATCTGAAATGTGATGTTAATTTGATAACCTGAGGAACGACAGTGAATAAAATAAGGCAGATTGGCAAGAAGTAAAACAAAAAGGAAGCCCCAAAAGGCCCAAATGTAGACCAGGAATGGTCCAAGGCTTTACAGGCTTTATTTATTTTTTATTTATTTTTATTTATTTTTATTTTTTGAGGCGGAGTCTCGCTCTGTCCCCAGGCTGGAGTGCAGTGGTACGATCTCGGCTCACTGCAACCTCCACTTCCCAGGTTTATGTGATTCTCCTGCCTCAGCCTCCTAAGTAGCTGGGATTACAGGCACCCGCCACCACGCCCAGCTAATTTTTTGTATTTTTAGTAGAGATGGGGTTTCACTATGTTGGCCAGGCTGTTCCACCAGCTCCAGCCTCCCAAAGTGCTGGGATTACAGGCGTGAGCCAGCACACCCAGCCAGGGGGATCTATTTTTGTCTTACTTTTTGGAAGTATTGTCTTAGTTATCTTGTTGCTTTTCATTTAGTTTTCTATGTAGTTATTACTAATTCAAACTCTACCTCAATTGTAGAAATCTCCTTTTAATATATTCAAATGCATTAGGACTCTAACATCATCTTCTCAAGGAAATCTGACTTGCTTCCATCTGGATAAGATGCTCTTCAGCATTAAAAATCAAATATTTCTACAAGATTTGCTTGGAAAACAACCATCCCTAGCTCCCATCTTCCATTTTTCATGCCGTAGAGGCAACTACTTGCTCCCCGACACTGCCCAGCTGATGGAGGCTGCCTTCCTCATACTCCTGGGGACTCTCCTGGTCATTCCTAGTCTTGGATCTTATTTCCTGATTCCTATGTCTTACTCTTTCTCAGCTTGTTTCCTAGTAAAGAACATAACTAAGTAGCTTCTTGAAAAAGAATGCAAAGAAAGTAAATGTTTTGAGGCTTTGTGCTATGATTTGACTGTGTCCCTCAAATTCACGTGTTGGGAACCTAATCTTCAAATTTATATGCTGATGGCATTTGGAGGTGGGGCCTTTGGGCAGTAATTAGGGTTAGATCAGGTCATCAGGATGGAGCCCCCATGATGGGAGTGGTGGCTTTATAAAAAGAGGAAGAGAGACCTGAGCTGACATTCTTTTGCCCTATCGCTGTGTGATGTTCTTGTCATGCTGTGATGCAGCAAGAAGGCCCTCACCAGATACCAGTGCTGTGCTTTTGTATTTCCTAGCCTCCAGAATCATGAGCTAAATAAACCTTTATTTTTTATAAATTACTCAGTCTATAGTATTTACTCATAAGAATAGAAAATGGACTAAGACACCTTATAAATTTGAAAATATCTTCAGTCTACACAATACTCTTTCAAGGCATAGAAGTCTCTTTTCCTGTGAATTTTGAAAGCACTGCTCTTTTAGATTTAGGTGTTGCTATTGAGAAGACAGATGACACTCTGGTTCTTCATTTTTTATATTAAACCTGTTTTATTCTAGAAGTTTGTAGTCTCATCTTTTTGTCCCTCTTGTGCTGAATGTTTAAATTCTTCAATACAAATTTACAGATTGACTACTATGTGCCAGGCACTATTCTAGGTATTGAGGATATATCAATGACAGTTTTATAATGATACTCTCAGGTGAACATGAATTTCTCTCCATCATTCTGGTAGTTGGTGGGCCCTTCAACCTGAAAACTGAGATTGTAAGATTTCAATGTTACACATTTTTGATAATTTCCTACCCTCTGTTCTCTTCTTTTAGTAATACTATTATTACATGTTGGATCACCAGGACTGATCCTCTAATTTTCATATATCCTTTCTCCTCAATTATCCTTATTAGTCTCTCTGTTCTACTTCCTAGGAGATTTCTTTATCTTTTATCTCTTACATTAAATTTCTTATTTTTAATGTCATCTTTTTAACATCTAGGTTTCTTTTGAGCTTACTGAATATTCCTTTTATAGATAATCCTGCTATTTTATATATTTTCTTATTTTATTGTTCTGTTAGCAGAGCTTGTTTCCTTCAAGTTGTTTTCTTCTGTTTGTTTGGTTTGGTTTGGTCTCTATCTTTCATTAATAGGCTTTCCTCAAATATCTAGTGATTCCTAGCTCTCTAGTTTTATTTTAAGAATGAAGCATTGAAAAGAGGATGTTTTGTATGCATGAGGGGACTCTCCATTGGGTTTGCTACAGGATGATGTGACATAGGCCAACATACTGGGCCAATGTCAATATCTTTTCTTTCAGGCTGATAAGATTGCCCAGACAATATTTCCAGCCTTCTGCTAAGAAAACATAAGCCTGGCTAACAGTGTTCTGGGAGCTAAGTGAAGGAAGAAGATTGAGAAAGTCTCAGTACACAATTTATATACTTAATCCCCAGCCTGCAATATTGTACCCTACATCCTCTCCTGGTAACCCCAATCCAGAGTCCTTGTATTTGTTCTTGGCACCAAAATGAGAGGCAGTCTCCCACCTGATAAGAATAGGAATGGGTCTTTATAGCAGCATGATTTATAATGCTTTGGATATATACCCAGTAATGGGATGGCTGGGTCAAATGGTATTTCTACTTCTAGATCCTTGAGGAGTTGCCACACTGTCTTCCACAATGGTTGAACTAGTTTATAGTCCCACCAACAGTGTAAAAGTGTTCCTGTTTCTCCACATCCTCTCCAGCACCTATTTTTTGCTGACTTTTTAATGATCGCCATTCTAACTTGTGTGAGATGGTATCTCATTGTGGTTTTGATTTGCATTTCTCTGATGGCTAGTGATGATGAGCATTTTTTCATGTGTTTGTTGGCTGCATAAATGTCTTCTTTTGGGAAGTGTCTGTTCATATCCTTCACCCACTTTTTGATGGGGTTGTTTGTTTTTTTCTTGTAAATTTGTTTGAGTTCTTTGTAGGTTCTGGATATTAGCCATTTGTCAGATGAGCAGATTGCAAAAATTTTCTCCCATTCTGTAGGTTGCCTGTTCACTCTGATGGTAGTTTCTTTTGCTGTGCAGAAGCTCTTTAGTTTAATTAGATCCCATTTGTCAATTTTGGCTTTTATTGCCATTGCTTTTGGTGTTTTAGACATGAAGTCCTTGCCCATGCCTATGTCCTGAATGGTATTGCCTAGGTTTTCTTCTAGGGTTTTTATGGTTTTAGGTCTAACATTTAAGTTTCTAATCCATCTTGTATTAATTTTTGTATAAGGCGTAAGGACACATGCACACATATGTTTATAGTGGCACTATTCACAATAGCAAAGACTTGGAACCAACCCAATTGTCCATCAGTGACAGACTGGATTAAGAAAATGTGGCACATACACACCATGGAATACTATGCAGCCATAAAAAAGGATGAGTTCATGTCCTTTGTAGGGACATGGATGCAGCTGGAAACCATCATTCTCAGCAAACTATTGCAAGAACAGAAAACCAAATACTGCATGTTCTCACTCATAGGTGGGAATTAAACAATGAGAACACTTGGACACAGGAAGGGGAACATCACACACCTGGGCCTGTCGTGGGGTGGAGGGTGGGGGAGGGATAGCATTAGGAGATATACCTAATGTAAATGACAAGTTAATGGGTGCAGCACACCAACATGGCACATGTATACATATGTAACAAACCTGCACATTGTGCACATGTACCCTAGAACTTAAAGTATAATAAAAAATAAATTAATTAATTTAAAAAAAAAGAATAGGAATAGGGAATTCGGTATCCATTAGCTACTTACAAAGAGGTCTCACCAAATCCCATGTTTAAGCACCACCCTCATTCATAGTTCCTAAGATATCTGTGCTTTTTTTTTTTTAAAAAAAAAAAAAAAAAAAAAAAACAAGGCCTCTCTATGTTGCCCAGGCTGAAGTGCAGTGGCTCTACATAGGTGTGATCAAAAAGCACTGCAGCCTTGAACTCCTAGACTCAAGTGATCCTTCCACCTCAGCTGCCTGAGAAGTTGGGACTACAAGCATGCAACACCACACCCAGCTATGTGCTCCAATTCTGGGGGGCTCTGTAATGTAAATTGGGTTGGTTATCATCAAGCTAAAGATTCAGCTTTCTTGGTTGTCTTTATTCAGTTTCTACTTGTCTATCTGCTTCCCAGTTTCTAAAGTTTTATTGCTGTTGTCTCCTATCTCATTCCCTTTGTCCTTGTGCATTTATGTTTTGTTAACAATTATTTCATTGTTCTCTCAACTGGGTTCAGAAGGAAAGAGATTCGAATGTATGTGTTCAGTCTAACATCTTCAACTGGACTGTCCCAGATCCTGTGCTATTATTACTCTCTATGTTATAAGGAAGTTGGCAATGTTTGTCCTAACTGTTCTAGAAAGACAGGTAGTAAAACTAACAAACACAAATGCAGTCACTAAAGAAATATATTGACCACAGTTTGGATGAAACATCCATCAAGACCTCCATCATTTTTTTGTTTTGTTTTCATTCTATGCTTAACAGAAATCTTCTAATTATATGAAACTCAAAACGTCCAAAGTAAAATTGTTAATCTTGCATTCAAACTCTGGATGCTACCGTGTTCTCTTATTACCATGTAGTAAGATGGTCACTATCCTTCTAATTACTCATGTCAGAAATGTAGGAGTCATTCTAACATCTTCTTCTTCAGCCTCTTTATCTACCCATCACTAAGTTCTGTCATGAATATTTATGACATGTTTACTTCTTTTCATCTCTACTATGAAGGTCCTAGGTCAAGTTACTAGCACATCTCTCCTAGACTGTTACAATTGCCTCTTAACTGATCTCTTTCAGCAACTCACTGGCCCATTCCCCAAACTGCAGTCATAGACACCTTTGCAAAATACAAGCCAGATCATATTCTACACAACCTGCCTAAAATCTCAGAGTTTCCTATGGATAAGAGTGACAGTCATTAGCAAGGCCTGTAAAAGCCTGCAGGGATTGGCCTTGTTCCTTCTCTGGTTTTATCTAGTGGTACTCCTCCCCTGGTGTCAGCTCCCTAGTCAGGCTGCCTTTCTTTCTGATCCTCTTTTTGTCTGAAGCTCTTTCCCCCTAAAAACCCCTTCAGGCAGAACAGCTCTCTTCTACAGCTGTTCCCCATGCCTAACTGCCCTGTCCATTGGCCCTGGTTATTGCTTACTCAATCCTTAGGTTTCTGTTCAGTGTCACTTCTTCAGGGAAGCCTAGTGAGGTCATTCTTCTTTTGAATTTATACATATAGAAACATGCTTCATTTCTTTATAGCATTGTCTCACTTATTAATTAGGCCCTCTTTTTATGTCTATTTGATTAATATCTGCCTCTCCCACCACACTATAAGTAATATGAAAGCAAGGAATACGTGTATTATTTCTCACTACTGTATTCTCAGGACTTGAGTAATTGCTGATTTTCCCTTTTAGAGTTGGTTTAAGAAAAAAAATATCTTGGATGGAGTCTTCTTTAAATTCAGAAAAATTTGAATATACTATCATGCAGCCTTTCTTTTAATGATTCAAGGTCATTGTTATTTTTTAAATACTGTAATACAGCCAATTTCTTAGTCTTTTGAGTGTATAGGGATATCCACTACTATGTTAAATAACCTCAGACCAATTGTCCAGGAATAAAATGAGATAACTCTAAAGTTTTCAAAGGAGAATTTTAGTTCTTTAATGCTCAGCAGAAGACAACTGACTGGTTAAATTACTACCTTCAAATATAGGAAATATTTAATAACAAAATATATATATAGTAAAATATATATCTATAATATATAGCAAAATATTTTGGCATACAAAGTAAGATTGGAGAATAAAGAACATTCAAAAAAACCAATAATTATTATTGTTATTGTTACCATTATGGAGTACTTATCACCTTTCAGTAGTAAGCAAGAGCTTTAAATGCATTACCCCATTTAATCCTCATTGCAACCCCCTGAGGTAGCTAACTGGTAGTATAATATTTCCATTTTACCAATGAGGAAATTCAGGCAGGTTAAGAAAGTGGTTAAGAAGCCATAGGCCCAAGCGATTGAGTTGGCATTCTTCCCCCAGGCAGTCTGGCTCCAGAACCTGCTGGCTTAATCCCTTTCATGAAAATGCAGATAAACAATTCTTTTCAAGAATTGCTTCACCAAAAGTAGATAGTTTCACCAAAAAAAGAAATATATATATACTTTTAAATTTGAGAGAACCTTCATCTGGACACAAGAAAAAACAATTTAGAAGAATTGAACATTGGAGTAAACTACTTTTAAAAATAAGTTATATGTCTGTTTTAATTAACTATGAAAAATAGAATGGACCAGGCATAGAGGCCAGAAGAGTCAGTCAATCATATCTTTAAAGATGAGGCAGGGACCCAATGATCTTTTGACATCACCTCCAGGTCTCCAACCCTGAGACTGAGTTATCCTTTGTTTCTAACCTTTTCCCTGGGTGAAAGTTTGCCTAATGTAGTCAACTTTGTTTTATCCCAGGGTAGTTTATCCAGGACAAATCTGGCTTTATTGAGTTTGGTAGTCACTTTGCTTAATGACTTGCTGCGTTAACAACTTGGCATTCTCTTCACCCACGATCAGCACCTATCCAGCTTAATTACTTGCTTTGTTGACATTATGCTGTCTTCAGGGAAACACTTTAAAATCCAAAAGTTAATGTCTTAGTCCTTGTGTGCTGCTATAACAGAATACCCGAGACTGGGTAATTTATAATAAGCAGAAATTAAATGACTCACAGTTCTGGAAGATGGGAAATCTGAGTTCAAGGGGCCAGCATCTGGCCAGGACCTTTTATTATATCATCCCATGGTGAAGGGCAAAGGGAGAGTAAGAAAGAGACAGAAGGAGGCCAAACTTGTCCTTTTATAAGAAACCCATTCCTCTGATAATAAACCCACTCCTGTGATAATGGCATTAATGCACTCATGAGGACAGAGCCCTCATGGCCTTATCACCTCTCATTAGGCCTCACCACCCAACACTGTTGTATTGGGGATCAAGTTTTCAACTCGTGAACTTTAGGGGCACATTCAAATCATAGCGCTTAACCACCTCCAGTTGTTGTTGTTGTTGTTGTTGTTGTTGTTGTTGTTGTTGTTTTGAGACAGAGTTTTGCTTTTGTTGCCCAGGCTGGAGTGCAATGGCATGATCTCAGCTCACTGCAACCTCCGCCTCCCAGGTTCAAGCAATTCTCCTGCCTCAGCCTCCTGAGTAGCTGGGATTACAGGCATGTGCCACCATGCCCAGCTAATTTTGTATTTTCAGTAGAGATGGGGTTTCTCCATGTTAGTCAGGCTGGTCTTGAACTCCTGACCTCAGGTGATCCACCCACCTTGGACTCTCAAAGTGCTAGGATTACAGACATGAGCCACCGCGCCTGGCCAACCACCTCCACTCTTAATACCATTCCATCCCTTCCTGACCCAAGTATAAGATCATAAATGATACTAAGGAGAAAGATATAGGGGAAAAAATTAAAGAAGTTAGCATGATTGTCATGAGCATTTTGATGAACTAAAAAAATATGAAAAAGATGAAAGAAGACACTATGGCTCAATAAATCAGAAAGGCAAGAGCCTATAAGAATAGTGTTAGTAAGACTAAACTATTGTTTAGAATTACCATGAGGCTTACTTAAAATACAATAAAGATGCTTTAAAGAAATGGATTATATTTTTAAACACAACAATAATCCAACTTTGGCCAAGCACGGTAGCTCACACCTGTAATCCCAGCACTTTGGGAAGCTGAGGCAGGTGGATCACTTGAGCGCAGGAGTTCAAAACCAGCCCAGGCAACACGGTGAAACCCCATCTCTACAAAAAGTCCAAAATTTAGTTGGGCATGGTGGCTTGTGCCTGTAGTCCTGGCTACTTGGGAAGCCGAAGCAGGAGGGTCACTTGAGCCTGGGAAGCAGAGGTTGCAGTGAGCAGGGATCATGCCACTGCACTCCAGCCTGGGCAGCAGAAGGAGACCCTGTCTCAAAAAAAGAAAAAAGAATCCAACTTTATGGGCTAATGGTGTGTGTGTGTGTGTGTGTGTGTGTGTGTGTGTGTTGGTAATAGTGTGTGTAGAGGAAAGTATGCTAGAATTGGGGTCCCTCCATCTCTTCCCTGGACTTTCCAAGGAGCTACTGCTGACTCCCGCCCTGCTCCAGGGAGGCCTTTATACTCTAATCTCCATGCAGGGGCCATTGTCCTCACCATGTAGTGGGCTGCAGGCCTTAGATGACTCATACTTGCTTTTGGAGAATACTTGTTCAAAGGCCTTAAAACCTTAAAATCTGCGTGCTCAACCTCACCAAATGCCATTATGTCTCCCTGTCTTATCTTAAAAAAACTTCCCCTGTTCCTCCCTCTGCTGGATCATTAGAAGAAGATGGGGAATAGAGGAGGAATTGTATATCTATTTAGACTCTAGACAAGTTATCTGCAGGAATGCCTTTGGTTTAGATAACTATAAAAAACTCCTCCAGTAAGGAGTTTAATCTGTTTTGTGGAATTTGAGACCAAAATGTCAGAAACACTTCCATACATCAGACTATCCATGGGCTTCTGTAATGTTTTCATAAAAGAGAGCACTTGATATATACAACCAGTTAGCAATTTTGATAGGACAATGCCAGTGGCCCAAAATGACCAGTGATTCTCCCATATGTTAAGATGCATGTGAATATGATTGACATTATCATTCTCAAAATACACTAAACCCCCAGTTTTATAAGGCTTAATAGCCTTTGGAATTATTAGTTCAATGTCTGTTTTATCCCCAAGTTCACTGCAGGCTTTATCCATTCAACAAGATGAATAGTGTCCTGAGAACAACAGCATGCAATACCCTGCTCCTCCCACTTTACACCTGTAATCCTTCCTCAGACTATAATCTTGTTTGAGGTCAAGGGGGTTTTGACTCTCTTTTCACTATTGTGTTTCCAGTATTTCACAGAATCCTTGTCACAAAGTAAATGCTCAATAAGTAGGTAGATAAATAAAATAATACATTAATGACTTAGGAAGGAGTGTTGTCTTATCTTTCTCAGGATCCTAAGAACATCATTTAAGCCTTTTGCTCCCAAATCTGTCTGTACTTCAGGATCACCTAGGGAGCTTTTTAAAAAACAGAACTTAGAGCCAGGCATAGTGGCTCACATCTGTAGTCCCAGCTACTTGGGAGGCTGAGGCAGGAGGATAGCTTGAGCAAAGGGAGTTTGAGGCTGTAGTGCACCATGGTTTCACCTGTAAATATCCAATGCACTCCAGCCCAGGCAACATAATCAGACCCGATCTCTAAAAATAGTTCAAAAACTAAAACAAAACCCAGGTTTAGTCCTCACCTTCAAACACTGCAAGTAGTAGTTTACAAAGCTCTTTCAAGTAGTGCGATGTGTTGTTAAATTTGAGAGGCAACAATTTAATCTATCTGGCCTCAGTTTTCTCATCTGGAAAACAGTTGACCTACCCTCTCACAGAATGTCATTAAAATCAAATGCAATAAAATGTAAAGTACTCTGGCAAAGAAGAGACCGTGTATGACTGTGCAAGGTAGGACAAGAATGGACAGCGACCAAATAAATAGCCTACCAGAGAGAAAAAACACACAATTTCACAACCCAAGTGCTTCTCTGTGGCACATACATAACTCAACAAATTCTAAGATTTGAATAGGATCTGAATGTTTTCTGAACAAATCAACTCCTCACTTCTTTGTCTATGAATCTCCCATGTGTATCTTCTGTTTAACTTGGAAACAAAGCACCTATTTTTTTAAAAAAAAAGTATGGGGAAGTTATTGGAAAGACTGGCTTGTTTTGGGAAAGACCATTCATTCATTCCTCATTTTATTTCTTTGTTGCTCAACATTCATAACTAGTCATTTCAACCTCATGCTTAATCTCCAAACTTGCATCAACATAAGTGCTGGAGACACGATCGTACTCTGACTGGATTCCCTGGATCCCCTTTATTGTTTCTGTCTGCTTATCTCCGAATCTCCCAGCTTCCGCACACTCAACTCTTAACCTAATTCACCAGACCGCTTCTTCAGAGATCTACCCTCGGGCTACAGGACACCATTAGACAGGATGCACTGAGGGCCAGAAGTGGGGTGGGGTGGAGTTGATGTCCCACCCCTCACCCCAGGGTAGCAAGTAGTGAACCCCAGAATTATAGAGGAGTAGGAACACCCAGATTATTTGCCTTGATGCAGAATAAACCATACAGTGTCAATTACACTCCAGAACTCCTGTGGATTTAGACTGAGAATGAAACTTCACCTGCAATTGGACCCTTGCTTGGCTTCTTCCTCCTCCTATTCTACTTCCCCAACTCCCTTACTGGTTTCTCACTTAAGAACTTCCTTAACAGTTATTTGCCCACAAATCTTCATCTCAAGATCTTCCCCATAACTTCTTCATCCTGCTCAACCCCAGATATTATATATTTTTTAAAACTTCATTTACAGTTGTTTGATTACTGAGATGGAGTGTGTACCTATGTGTCCATAATAGTTAAGTCAGTTGATTTCTTCTTTAGTGATCACACATCCTTGGCTCATCTCGTTAATTCAGATTAGGTATTTTTGTGTGTAATTTACGTACAGGAAAGTAAACCTATTTTAATTATATAGCTCAACACATTTTTACACATGTACACACCCATGTAACCAACACCCAGATCAAGATATAGAATATTTCCAGCACACTAAGGCTCCCCAGTCTTCTTCCCAGTTAGCAGTAACCACCCCCAAGTAATTACTATTCTAATTTCTATTGGTATAGATAAATTTAGCCTGTTTTATAGGCTTATAAATGAAAACATCTTGTACATACTCTTTTGTGTCAAGCTTCTCTCATTCAACATTATGTTTGGGAAATTCATCCAGGTTGCAGTATAGTTCATTCTTTTTCATTTCTGTGTGGTTTTCCATTGTATAAGTACACCACAATTTATTTACCCATTTTACTGTTGATGGAAATGTGGGTTTTTTGCAATATAGAGCTTTTATAAAGAAGGCAGCTATGAACATTTTTTACAAGTCTTTAGGCAGATGTAAGTAGTCATTTCTGGATGTGTACTTAGAACTGATGTTGCCGGGTCATAGATTATAGATTGTTTGGTTTGATTGGTGGTACAGCAAACATAGTAACTCTGTCATATTTGTATAAATTTCTGCCCAATTGACTGCTTGTCTTTTTAATAATAGAAATCTTCTTTTTCCCCAAGTTTCATTGCAGTATAATTTTCACATATAAAATTCACCCTTTATAAATGTAAAGTTTACAGAAATACCATATGACCCAGCAATCCCATTACTGGGTATATACCCACAGGATTATAAATCATTCTACTATAAAGACACATGCACACGTATGTTTATTGCAGCACTATTCACAATAGCAAAGACTTCAACCAACCCAAATGCCCATCAATGATAGACTGGATAAAGAAAATGTGGCACATATACACCATGGAATACTATGCAACCACAAAAAAGGATGAGTTCATGTCCTTTGCAGGGACATGGATGAAGCTGGAAACCATCATTCCCAGCAAACTAACCCAGGCACAAAAAGCCAAACACTGCATGTTCTGATTCATAGGTGGGAGTTGGACAATGAGAACACATGGACACAGGGAGGGGAACATCACACACCAGGGCCTGTCAAGTGTTGGGGGAGAAGGGGAGGGATAGCATTGGGAGAACTACCTAAGGTAAATGACTGGTTGATGGCACATGTATACCTATGTAACAAACCTGCACATTCTGCACATGTATCCCAGAACTTAAAGTATAATGAAAAAAAAAATTGACTAGGATTATAGTCATTTAACCGCCACCAAATCAAAATAAAGAACATTGCCGTTACCCTGGCTGGGAGTGGTCACACCTGTAATCCCAGCGACTCACACCTGTAATCCCAGCCCTTTGGGAGGCTGAGGCAGGAGGACCATTTAAGGTCAGGAGTTCAAGACCAGCCTGGCCAACATGGTGAAACCTCATCTCTACTAAAAATACAAAAAAATTAGCCCGGCATGGTAGCACATGCCTATAGTCCCAGCTACTCAGGAAGCTGAGGAGAATCACTTGAACCCGGGAGGCGAAGGTTGCAGTGAGCCAAGATCATGCCACTGCACTCCAGCCTTGGCAACAGAGCGAGACTCCATCTCAAAAAAAAATTAAACAAAACAAAACTTTACCTGTTTATTCTTTAAGATTAACTCTAGAATTATTCCAGAAAGTGTCATAAAAATGACCATTGCCTTCTCTGAAAACACAGATATGTAATAAATCACAAGTCCTAGCTCTTGAGTTGGACAGGTCAGCCTAGGAATCTCAGTCGCTTACTTGCTGGATAACATTAGACAAGCCGCTATCCTCTCTGATAATCAGTTTCCTCTCCTGTAACATGATTATAATAATGGCGCCTGCGTCATGGGGTTGTTATAAGAAATGGTGAACATAACTAATATAAACGAGGGCTTGCCATTTGCCCAGCACTGTACTAAACACTTTATAATGACGTATTTAAATCTCACCACAATCCTGTGAAGTATGTATTTTCCCTGTCCTGGTTTTATAGATGCAGAAATTGGAGCACAGGGAAGTTAAGTAAATTGCCTGAGGCCTGAGTCGGGCTCACGAGCAGTGTGCCAGCTACTACAGGGCTTCTCTGCTTCACAGATAAGGAGGTGACACAGGGGAGCATGGAGCACAGAGCCCAGCATGAAGAATGCAGAAAGGCTAACTTTTATTATCATCGTTCATCTTCTTTATATTCTCAATAAAGCTGTATAATTGTCTTCATTTAGGTCATGCACATTTCTTGTTAAGGCTGGTCATAAATATTTCATGCCCTTTTGTACTATTGTGCATGGGGTGTCTCTTTTTCCTATTATGTTTTTTCATTGGTTTTTTTGGGGATGCAGCAAAAGCTATTGACTTGTTTACATTGAGTAGCTAAAAGAAAACGTTAGCGGCACATTAGTACCATTTAAAATTCCGCGCCAAACAGCAGTTTTAATTATGTATGTTCTTTTAATATCAAATGAAGTTAGTAGATAGATAATGAGAAAAAAATGGAGGTTAGAAATAACGTTTTAGATTTTTTCACCCTTGGTCAAAGAGGAATAAAGAGAGAAAAGAGTAGAAAAAATGAATACACTCATCTGAGAATAGTACCCAAAAAGCCATAGCATATTACACCTCCCCACAGAAAAAATTTTTGCTCAATTTTCTTTTTTATGTGATATCTTAAAATAATATTTACAGTTTAAATCAACTAAATAAAAATTTTAAGGTCTTCTCACCACTGGAAGAATTGTGAGATAAGCAAATATTTCTTCCCGTTTAGATGTTCATGTTTTATTATTCTTGTTAATCTAACCAAGAGAAAATAACTATTTCTTGTGAAAACATGATCTCTCTTAAATAGCCAAATTTTGTACTTATCAAGGGAAAAAACTGACAATATATTCAAAGGTTTTGACCTTTGTATAGTAGATATATTTGAAAGTGAATATGTCAACACTCTCAAGAACATTTTAGTGCCAGCCAAGATATGACTGTGTCAAAGTAACATAATGACTGATCTGCTATCAGTCGTGACCTAATGGAAAAAGATGCTTCATTCAAAGTTTAAAAGTAGAATAACTTGAGGAGCGTTAATCAAAGTACTGTTTATAAAAGGTTCGGAAGTATAGAACTACAATGGACGGTGCAGCACAGTGGGACCAGTGTCAATGAAACTGTTGCTGTACCAGACCAAAAGGCAGGGGTGGAGGAGCAGTGGAAGGCCTTCAGACAAAGCCATGTTATGAAGATCCCAAAGGACAATCAGATCCAAATCCAACATGTGAAGCCTAATGTGCACTCAAAGGAGGCCCACTTACAGCACAAGAAAGGATGGTCTTTCCTTAGAGTCACTCCATCCATGGCTCTTGACATTTACTTTTATTAAACAGAAGAAAACTAGTTAATGTATTAATTAAGACTTTGGGTTTGCAAATGACAAACACCTAAGTAAAACTTGTTTAAAGAAAGAAAGAAAATGTATGTGATCACTACTCGGAAATTCAGGAGTACAGCTGGCTTCATATGTTGCTGGATTCAGAAGCTCAAACAATTTTAAGTGGAGAATACTTATTCCCCATTTTCTTTCTCAGGGTGAGCAAGCATGAACAGAACCCTCACACCTTCTCTCAGTGTGCTCATTTATTTCTACCTTCGGGAAAGTAGAAATCTAAGATCTAGCAGAAACTCACCTCACCAAACTGTGAGCCATGACTTGGGAGAGAGTTATCCAACTGGGGATTTGGGAAAGAAATGGGCATCTGGGCATGGTTCAGCTCTTCCAGTGCCCTTCATTCTCTCTGATTAGTTTGTCTGTCTTGTCGTCTGCCTTCCTTGTGCTAAGCAGTCCACAGTGGAGGACAAGGTCCAAAGATTCCAGCCATGCCAGTGGCCTGTTGCATTAAGGAGAACTAAGTAGAAGCATGAACTAAGATAAACTAAGGAGCAGAGTGTTAGAGAATTCTTTTGGGCTGCAATCCAAAGCCATGAGCTCAATCAGCTTCTTAATCATAAAACTATTTCTTTTCCAATTACCTAGCCTGCATTTATCTCTAAATTTGTTCTGAATTTAGGTAAAATAAGGTATTGTATTTGGACCCCTAAAAATCCCATCAATAGTGTAATCAGAATACTTTTTTACTCTTCCCACCTGTCAAATGTTTTCCTCTCTAAGCTTCATTCCCAAGCAGATTCTCCTCATTTGGGGGTAAAGATGGCAAAAGGAAGTTGTTTACACTGATCTTGAAGCTCACAATTTCTATAAAAAGAGAGTGATGCATAGTAACTCTAGCGAATATCATGGGGAAAATTTTGTATTGGTTCAGCTTGGGTGACATGTCTATCCTTGGACAAGCATGAAGTACACTGATTGGCCATGTATGGATGACTTGGGTACTCTAGTTTCTGGAGAATGAGTCAGCCTCACCTGAGACATAGGGGGTTAGAGTGAGGAAAGGGACCACACTTAATGTGCAGATTGAGCACACAGTAATTGGCTTAGTCTCAGTAGATTGCTAAGGGAGTTGAAATGCTTTAATTTTGTTTTCTTCATATCAGTGATTATCAACACACTGGAATCATGTGAGAACACACTACCCCAGACCAATTAAATCAGGAAAGTTCTTGGGGATCAGCAGTTTTACAGTCCTAAGGTGTTGCTGATGTACATGCAAGGTTGGCAAACATTATCTTAAGTAGCACCATATTAATTAGTCTGGGGCCAATTAAGGATAACATTGATCATCTTCCATCACTAGCTTTAACCTGTTATTCAAAGAAGGAAGTCTGATGGTAGAGGGAGACTCTGAGAAGATGGAAGTAACAGTAACATAGCTTTTGAATCTTTCTGTATTTTACATAAAAACATACAGAACAATGAAATAGTAAACCCAAATTCCCATGAACAACATATGCAACCAAACTGGCTATAAGATAGCCCCCCAAACCACTAAATAAAAGCAGGTAGGGGCAAACCACAGACAGTGTCCATCAGGTGAATGAAGAGGGAAGTAACTAGGTGTCTGAAAGATGTGAGACAAAGTGACCCACAAAAGAGCGGACCTGAGAACAGCAACTCCCTTGCAGGATGGGGCCCACCCAGAGGAGTAACTGCAGGAAGTGGAATCAAATTGAGCAGAGAGGGCCAATAAAAAACCAACGAAAGAGGTCACACAAAAGTGGGGGAGGGAACAGAGCAATGAATTCACAAAATAGTCAACTTCAAAATACAGAATATAAAACACTAAACTTTTAAAAATGATTACCTCTGGCAATAAAATTTCTGAAATATTTCATTTTAAATTTATACACTTCTTGTGATTTAATACTTTTTTCCCAGCAAGCTTGTATTGCTGTAACACTGGGCATGTGTTTGTAACATCTAACATATGCATGTTATATATGTAACATACATATATTACAAAAGACATATATATACACACACACACACACACACACAAAATAGTAAGACACAGTATTCAAAAACATGGTTATGAGCTACCTTATATATGCAGAAGGCAGTGCAGGTTGGACCCATTTGGAGGTCATCAAAATCAAACCCTGTATATCTTGTGAACCCAAACCAGCTATTGAAGAAGAAAAAAGAAACTTTCAAGAAAGATTGTATGAAAAACAGAAACTGCTGGTGTCTTAACCCTCACAGAATTGTCCAGACATTGTGAAGGCAATAAATAGTAATTATGTGAGTGAATGAATGAATGAATGAATGAATATAGAATGTCAAAAAAGTTTGTCTGTTTTCAAAAAAATCAACCTGAAAAATCAAGTAAGCATCAGAAGAATTAAAAAAAAACATTAATTTTTTTTTTTTAGAATTTAGAATGGGAGAACACTATAGTGTTGAAGTAACTCATTATAATAGAGTTGCCTGAATAAGTAACTCTAAAATTGGGTCATGATCTTTTCACTTCTGTTGACAAACATGTGAGACACTCGATGAACATACATAATTTCTCACCATCCTCTATGCATGATTCCAGTTTTCTCTCTTCCTGAAAACAACATATCAGAATGCAGATGAGAGAATCTTCAGTCTCTTCTATTTAAAAAAAAATGAAAGAAAATCTGGAAAAAATTCAGTACAACTATTATCAGTAAATATGTAGTTGTGCCATAGGAATGAACTTATGTTTGCCTGGTGACCCAGCATGTCCTCATTCTGTGTCCTCAGACAAATTACTCTGCATCTCTAAGCCTCATTTTTTTCCATAGAGTTAATAATTGTACCCACGCTATTGTGGCAATAAAATGAAATAATGAATGTGGAGTGTTTAGGAGAATGCCGACAAAATGTTGTCTAACAACAACAATACTAATTTACCAGTAAGATAATCCTAGCATGTATGGCATTATCCTAGCATGAAGAAAACAAAAATGCCATTGAAAACCACTAAATTCAATAGCCTTAAGTTTCATTCTTAGTAAAATTATTTAATTCTCTTTATGTTTCCCTCATGTAGTACTCAGGTTAATAGATCACTTAATCATTTTTTAAAATTCTGAGTACCTACCATGTGTAAGATACATATGCATTTGTTGGTAATTAGAAACTGTATTGGGCTTTTCCTTTTATTTAGCTGTTACTTGCATATTAAAGTTTCAGGGTACTTCTCAAATGAAGGGTGATTTTAAAACCAAAGTAACACTCTGTTGGGTGGGGCCTGTCCAGATAGCTCATCTTCCACATATGAGCCTTGGAAGATTCTGGCCAGACCTCTGATGAGCTGGGCAGGAGGAGCTATCCTAACCCTTAGGGCAGAGCTGTGTGGGACCACAGATTCACCAGCTGATTGCGGAAAGCCCTTGTTTTTTGAGTTGTCCATGCCCCGTGGACTTGGTAAACAAGTCACCCTGCGCTTTAGTCCATGGTGTCACCAGAGTACAGCAGCAGCTACCTGGTTCCTGGTGCATGGTTGCAAATAACTTGGCTTCAGTGATTTCTCATGGAGGTGACTAAATCAATTGGTAGGCTTAGTGTTTGTGTAGACAAAGACTTAGAACCTGTTTTGCGTGGTGCAATTTTAGTTTCTGTGATCTTTCCAGTCATTTTCATCTACAAGCTGTTGGCCCTGAGAATTATTTACATTTTAATTAGGAGTGCTCAACCCCCTCTATGAGTAGAGTCAAGCAGCTTATTTACTTCCTACTGGCAGGCTTCTGAGGAAACAGCTTAGGCAGGCTTGCTGAGCCGTTGAGCCAAAATAAAGTCACTTGCAGAAGAGCAACACCATGTCCTCACTTCTTAGCTTTGCTTCTCTGCTGGGGCTTCTCATGGGGACCAAAACTGAAATGAGCTGTTCTGTGCAGCAATCAAACTACTGCCTGGTTTTTTTTTTTTCTTCCCTTTTCTCTGGATGAAGCAAACTTTTTAATAGGTTTCATTTGCATATATAATTAGCACTCATTTTTTTTAGCATAGCCAGGGAGTGTGTTTGTTCTCTGTGTGCCTTTTCAGATAAGCTTATCCTTTTAATCATGTAAGCTTTTCCTTGTTTACAAAGAAATATTTTTAAATACTATTCAGCTTCACCCCCTTCTGAAACAGAGTACTTTAAACAGAAAACAAACTTCCTTTGATGACAGACACATGACTGTCATTATGGGTTAGTCACTGAACTATGCTCTCATACCCACAAGAGCTACAGAGATGGGAGAACTTGTTTGCCCCAGCATTAAATAACTCCACAATGCTGCCTCTTGAGTTCTTGGTTCTGCCTTTGTTTCTCTCCCTTCTCTGTCCAGCTGCCTGTCTCTTAACTTTCTCTATTTCTAACTTGCTATTTCTAATCTGCCAGGAGCTAGGAAATCAGATAAGCCTGCTTCCTCGAACTGAGAAATCAGATAAGCCTGTTTCCTAGAACTAAATGTCTGACATAATGTTCTGTGAGAGAAGTGCATGAACTTCCATGCATACTTGGCTATTGTTTAGGATGCTTTTGGTTGCAAATAATTGAAAACACTGATTCATCATGGCTTAAATAACAAAGAAATTTATTGCCTCCCAGAACAAGAAGACTTCAAGTAGGATACAGTCCAGGAAGGGTACCACAGGCTACATTTTACTCCTAGGGGATTCGACCAGCTCTGTCTTCTCCCACTGTTGGCTTTGTCTTCCAGCTGGTGGCAATAGGGCTGCTGTGGTTCCAGGGCCACATCTAGATGCACCCATGTTCCCAAAAAGGAGAGAGAACATCAACTTCTGTGTCTCTTTTAGGAGAAGGAAACCTTTTCCAGAGGCTTGCCAGCTGACTTCTCCCAAAGGGACCAGAATTGCCCTTTCCTAAGTCCATCACTGACTAAGGAATAGAATTCTTAAAGTTGACCTTGGCTAACTAGTATCCATCCTGGAACAAATTGAAACTCTCTTGGGAAAAAGAAGAGGAAAAGTGGACATTGGGAAGAAACCAACGTATGTGCAAGAAATGAGAATTATTTGTCTACTTATGATTTTATAACTGTGTCTACAATGAGTTAAGACTTGGAACAGATCAACTTTTAGAAAAGTGAAGTATTATTTTAAAATCAAATGAAATGGTAACCAGAGACATTTAGTGAAAAACTAGCTTTGACATGAACCTATAAATGGAGACAAAGTTTGGTGTTGCTTTCATGTGAATATTACAGCACTTGAATGATTCAACCTAGAGTTCATAGTTCATTACAAGGAAATGTGCAAAGAAAGGGGCTGTTGAGAGGAAAGTGACACAAGTAACCGGGATTTCTTATGAAAGCCAGATACCCTTCAAATGTCTAAAGGCAAATATATTAAGTGACAGGAATGTCCCAAGAACAAATATTTTCTTCTTGGAGCATATTAGAAAGATCTTAAGAGCTAGACCACTCTCTAGGGATAAGCAGCCATGGATATATTAGGCAAATTTGTTTGTACTTTGCTTCTTTCTTACAGCTCTGGAGAAACTTCTCGCTATATAGGGACCTCAAATTACCATCTCTTCAATTAACATAGGAATATAGATTAAATATTCTTCTGGATCCACTAATAAGCCCTCTCATTTTACAGAGTTTAACTTTGCAGGAAGATATCACTACTCCTTTGATGTGGTCCCTGACTCACCTCCCCAGCTCCAAGCTTGATTTCACATTCCATCTCTATGCTCCCCTAGCACTCAGTGCCTACTTCCAACAACAAACGTACCACACTGGATTGCAATCTTTGATTATTGTTTGTCTTGTCCCCTAAATTCCAAGGATCTTGACAAAGGAACTAGGTTCTATTTATTTTTGTATCCACAGGGTCCTGGTACTTAAGGAATACCTTTCAGAAGGATGGATGAATATGAAGAAACTAAGGAGCAAAGGAATCAAAGATTTCTTCCAGTCCACTCGGGAAGTTAGCTGCATAGTTAGAAATAGAACTCTAAACTCCTGGCCTGTTTTCCAAACCACAGATATGCTTGGTTTATGCAGGTGAGGTTTTAGTTTGGGGTGTTGTTGTTAAACAAATGCTCTAAAACTATGCTAGAGGCAGGCAAAGTTTGCAGGTATTAGAGACCAAATGACCCTGAAACCATAGCATCAGTATGTGCAGTGTTTTAGGAATGTCAATGTGGCTCAAAAAGAATTTCTGTGAAAAATATGGACTCTCAACTCTCCTCTCCAAGGCATCTTTAGTTTCTAACCAGTTAGGAGACTGAGCCCCAAGCCTGTCTCTTACCCATTCCATCCCAATATACACGAAAGGCTACATGCTATGAATATGGTGATAACATCTGCCAGAAACCTCCATCATTCATTTTATCCTTGTGACTTCTCTGGTAACTCAGCATCTTAAAGGATGAAATTTTCTTTTTATTGCAAAGTTTCAGAGTCACTTCAGGCTTCTGTGAGATCATAGCATGCTTTTCTCATGGACTAGGACCAGGCAGACAGTCTCACTGAGTCACAGTCAGAGCAGAGACTCCCTCCATCCCCAGGCCAGCCTTATTATGTACAAATGTGCTACCTTGTCACCTAAAGTATAAATAAAGAAAGGTTTATTCTTGTTCCAGTTTCAATTTGACCAAGCTTCCACCAGAGCCATACACCTGTTACTGCATTTGTTTAGTTTGCTGTATAACTTTCTGCAGAATATAACCCTTGCTCATTCCTCATATTGTACGATGCACATATTCCAGAAAGTAGACTGGCCCCAGGATTGATGAAAGCCTTCTTTTTGCTTCACATCTCAGGACTTTTGTGAATTATCAGCACATTAAGTCCTGACTGGAAATGTCAAAATGTTTCAAATTTCATAAACTACAGCAGATAATTTGGCTGAAAACAATTTGGCTAAATGAAAAAGATAATTTGACCGAATAAAAAGTACTTACAGTTTACTTTAAACTTTATTGTAAAAACTTTTATTTTAAAAGTAACTTTGTCAACAGAACAGTTGATACAAATAATACTTATTGAAAATGGGTGAATACAATCACTGGTTTTTCAGTGTTGGTAATTTTAGTGTGTATGTATCACAAGGTAGTGAGGCAGTTCTCTGTGCGTCATCAGCATTTTTGTCTGATTGTCACAATTGGTTCCTTTTTTGCCAATTATTTATGTTATTTGCTTCTTACAATACTGAGAAGTTGGAAAAGAGAATTGTTCAACAACAATATATATTTGAAACAACCTAAATAACCAATAAAATTGGACTTGCTAAAACAACCTAAAGAGCAAGTAATAGGGAAATCTATTAAAACTGGGAATTATATATTTTGTTCCATGCTTTATTTTATTATTTCAGTGCTTTGTTAATTTTCCCCTGGTATAAAAGCAATGTTACTCAACTAAAAAAATAGAAAATACAGATATACAAAAAAAAAAAAGGACATTATAAATCACCTACCTGGTTGAAACTTTGAGTGATTTCCTGTCAGGTAGTTTTGTTTTTTTTTTTTTTTTTTTGAGACGGAGTCTCGCTCTGTCGCCCAGGCTGGAGTGCAGTGGCCAGATCTCAGCTCACTGCAAGCTCCGCCTCCTAGGTTCACGCCATTCTCCCGCCTCAGCCTCCCGAGTAGCTGGGACCACAGGCGCCTGCCACCTCGCCCGGCTAATTTTTTGTATGTTTTAGTAGAGACGGGGTTTCACCGTGTTAGCCAGCATGGTCGCGATCTCCTGACCTCGTGATCCGCCCATCTCGGCCTCCCAAAGTGCTGGGATTACAGGCTTGAGCCACCGCGCCCGCCCTGTCAGGTAGTTTTTAACGTGCCTACACACATACACATACATACACATTTATAAACACACACACACACACACACACACACACACACATACCCTTGACCCCCTGCAAAATAGGATCATGCCATAACAATGCTTCATAACTTTCAATATAAACCACATATAAGCAAGCTTTAAACTGTTGGACTTTTTGATAATTTCGACTAATATTCCATTGGCCAGAAGCAAATTAAGGGTTATTATAATTATAAATAGAAAAATCTGATATGTGGACAAAATGCTTAAAGTCACATAAAAGATTATGACTCAATCCCATGATTAATACTAATTACTAATATATTTTAAATCCAGTTTCCATAAATTAAGACTTTTAACCATATTGTCCTATTGGGTACTTTTCTTTGGAACATATTGTTTGCTTCCTATTTGCTTGTGATCAAATCAGTTTTGAGCAAATTATTGGGACATGAAGGGTCAGTTCAGTGTTAAGCTAGGTCATTCTTCCAATATCACCCTACCTGAGATAACCTTATTGGTAATTTCCATCCCATTTGTTTTGATGCACACAACATCTGAGTGTTCAAAATAGTGTTCACTATGAGACTTGTTTCAAAAAGAATTTTAAGTGATTTTCACAAGCATATTCAACAGAACAATATTAAAAATTAAAAAAAAAAACTGGGTGAAGGGTACACAGGAACTCTCTGTTGTATGTTTGCACTTTTGGATAAGTCAAAAATTAATTCTAAATAAAAAGCTTTTTAAAAAAAAAAATAGCCTAAAGGCTGGATGCAGTGGCTCACACCTGTAATCCCAGCACTTTGGGAGGCCAAGGCGGGCAGATCACCTGAGGTCAGGAGTTCAAGACCAGCCTGGCCAACATGATGAAACTCTGTCTCTACTAAAAATACAAAAATTAGCTGGGCATGGTGGCGGGCACCTATAGTCCCAGCTACTTGGAAGACTGAGGCAGGAGAATCGCTTGAACATAGGAGGCAGAGGTTGCAGTGAGCCGAGATCGTGCCACTGCACTCTAGCCCAGGCAACAGAGCAAGACTCCATCTCAGAAAAAAGAAAAAAAAAATAGCCTGAAATATACACAGATTAGAGAGACACCATTTTCCAAAACTAAGAGAAATCAAACCATACACACACACAGTTAGATAATGATAAGATGAGGCCAATATGAGAATTATTCCACAGCAGGGCACACTCTAGGGTTTCACACAATTACTACCATAATAGAGTTGGGCCGATGTAAAAAAGAAACGTGAAATGGTGTTCAATAGATCAGTAGGGTGAGTATAGTTAACATTAATCAATTGCACATTTCAAAAAAGCTAGAAGAGAATAATTTGAATGTTCCCAGCATAAAGAAAAAATAAATATTTAAGGTGATGGATATCCCAATTACCCTGATTTGATTATATGAATGTATCAAATTATCACATAAACCTGAAAACATGTATATCAAATATGTATCAATTTAAAATATAAAAAGAAACATGGTTGTGATAAAAATCACATTATCACATGTAAAAATGTACTGTTTTTAAAAAAAAACAAAAGGTTTTCCACACTTAGGTCGAAGAGAAACTTTTCTGTGGGTTTTCCCAAAGTGAAAAGTAGGTGATATAGGGGTTGCCATTCTCAGCAACACCCTAACTCTAAATACAATCGTGTCCTGGAGAAGCAAAAATAGGATCCTGGATTTAACAGAAAGGGCAGAGCACTTAGATTTTAATAGTCATGAGCTATTAGAAATATATTTTAAACAATTTTCTTTTTAAAAGAAAAAAAAGTCTAACTGTGGGAGGAGTGGTGTAAAGAATGTTTCAGGAAACATCAGCCTACCTGCCTTGTCAGGAGAGCTTTTAAAAAATTAAATACTAGATAAGACAAGCAGAGGCAATATGCAGGTCCGTATTTCCCAGCTATCAGCCAAGCCTGAAAAGCAAGACTCAAGGCATTAAGAAGAAATGGAGAAGCATAGTGTTCCCTTAAAATACCTGATGTACCTCATGCTGGGAAACACTGCCTGCACTGTTTATGTGTTGGGTTTTTTATTTAGACCTGTTAAAAAAAAAAATGGAAGGAAGGTCCAGTCTACCCCAAACAAAATCACACAGGAACTGAAGTTGTGGCACCTATTTGCCTCCCCTTGTAACTTTCTCCCCTCCCCAACTTAAAAGGATGTTGCCTCCAGGCTAAAAAGAAAGGGATGGATGCAATCCAAAGAAGAATGAGGGCCAGGGGAAGTGTGAAGTCCAGCCATGGAGGTAAACCCCCAAGGGAACAAAATCCACTGGGGCCCAGGTGGGCTTGCGTGAGCTCCAACTGGGGGGAAAAAAAGGAAAGATCCCATGGGTCTCTTTTCCTGGGCCCAGTTCTATTCTCAGACTCTTCCTCTGGTGAGGGAGGATGGAGAGGGGCTTCTTACCACTTTAGACTCACAACACTGTCCTGTTCTTTCCTCCAAGAGATCTAATCCTCACTTGGTATTATTTACACTTAGCCTCTAATGTGATGGAGCTTTTAAACCAGGATTGGCTGTCAGCAAGTCTGCTAGGTTATTCTAGAGTTTGTGGGGTTTGGAAAGGAGTGGGTATTGTGTAAGAATCCAAGCTTCCTACTGACAGCCCTAGGACTTGGAGCCCAGCCAACCTGAGCACAGGTCTCCTAGCCCAGCTACTTTTCTCTGCTCTCACTCCATTTTTTTCTCTTCCCCTCCACTCCAAGATGCTGGGCATGCAGAATCCATTCTTACTGCAATTTCTTCTCCAGTCTTTGCCCTGGGTGCTTAGGTCTCTTCACCTGCCCCTTCCCTGCCCCCATCCCAAGAATGACAAGAAAGTCTTCCTATCCTGGACTGGGCATTGCTCAGCCTCCAGAAACTTGGTTCTGACTCTTTTGAGAGTGGTTGGGATACTGCTGCATAGAAGGAAACAAGAAAGTGAAGTGAACCAAACAGCCTCAGCCATGGGCATTGGTAAATAAGAAGGAGGCTGGAAATCCTACAAGCTGCAGATCATAGATCCTGATGCTCACTTGCCTTATAATACAGATTCAGATAAGGAAGTTAAGGTCCTGAGAGATTTGTTCAGGATCACTCATTTATTTATTGCCAAAGTCAAGACTAGAATCCACTTCACACAAATATCACCCAATTGATGTTGCTTCTTTCACTGTGCTAGATGCAAGCAGAAAACTGTGGTCTTTCCAGAAATACTCATGCCAACAGGAGTGTGGGAAAGATATCAGAAAAGCTTTCCAGGGTCTGTGTGGTGGCTCGTATCTATAATCCCAGCACTTTGGGAGGCCGAGGTGGGTGGATCTCTTGAATCCAGGAGTTTGAGACCAGCCTGACCAACATGGTGAAACTCCATCTCTACAAAAAATGCAAAAAATTAGCCAGATGTGGTGGCACAGGCCTGTAGTACCAGCTACTTAGGAGGCTAACCCTGGAGAAGGCTGCCGTGAGATCCCTGCACTCCAGTCTGAATGACAGAGCTAGACCCTGCCTTAAACAAAACAAAACAAAACAAAACAAAAATTTCCACCGAAACTGTTTATAGATAGTATGAAACTAACAAAATATCATTTACTAGATTGTATGTTTTCATAGCAGCAATTTTAAAAAGAGGTCGAATTTCACCACTATTTCTTCCTTTCTTCCTGGAATTAGGCATTGTTTTGATAATCTTGGTCAACTGAAAATATTCTCTCTATAACTATCAAGTTAGTGTGAAAGGTTTTTAGGAAAAAATGCTTTTCTATTTTAAACTGAATCCCAACACATATGTATAGACATCAGTTTCTGGAAGAAGAGCTATTTTTAAATAGTGCATAAAATGGCATTTAAAATAAGCCATTTCATCAGAGTTGCCTCCCTTGCCTAACAAACTATTCTGAAACTAATCAAATGATTCGATTATTCAGTCCAAGTAAACAAATGTTAGTACCTACGTATTAGTTTCTGCATGGGACACAAAGAGATGCTGCTCCCACAGAGATCCCCATCTGCGGAAAGGGTTAGATAAGGGCAGAGCAGCTGTCACAGGAGATGGGGGATGAGGGGGGTGAGTGAGCAAAAGGAGTGCAAAAACCTATGGAGATGCAAAGCAGGGAGGGAAACAACAAATATTTGTTGAAAAACATTATCCTAGAATAAATCAGACATTTAGTAAAGGTAGTTGTGGAGGCAGAGGCTTGGAGGATGAGAGGGATTGAATAAAAAAATCCCTAGCTTTTTGCCTCCAGAGCACAAGCATTTAGCAAGTCCAAATATTGAAGATACTGTAATGATTTTTAAAAGAATATGCAAAATATTTTAATTTCACTCCTTCTAAAAACACTTATCTCTTTCCACCATGGTGAACTTATCCAAATCCCTGGGTCCTAGCCATTTTTGTCAGCCTTTTAATATTAAACCAGAAGGATAGAAATCCCACCAGCCTGGAGACCTTTTGCTTTTGTGTCACAGTCACCCTGTCCCCAATAGCTCATATGGTATCTTCATTTGTGCTTGTACTGAGGATGGAGTTTCTTATGGCTTAACCCACTCATTCAACAAAAATTTAGTGGGCATCTGCTATGTTCTAGGCATTGCCAGGCACCAGTATTAGAAAGATGAATATAAATCTTCAGGGAAATGCAAATCAGAGCCACAATCAGGTATCACCTCACAACAGTTAAGGTGGACATTGTATTTTGAAAAAATCAAGACAAGTGTGAGCAGGCATGTGGAGAAATTAGAATCCTTGTACACTGCTGGGGGGAATGTGTAATGGTGTGGCTGCTATGGAAAACAGGATGGAGGTTTCTCAAAAAATTAAAAATAGAACTACCATTTAATCCAGCAATCTCACTTCTGGGTATATACCCAAAAGAATTAAAATAAAGATCTCAAAGAAGTATCTGTACTCCCACATTCATTATTTATGGCCAAGATAAGGAAACAACCTACATGTCCCCTGATGGATGAATGGAAACAGAAAATGTGGTATATACATACAATGGAATATTATTCAGCCTTTATGAAAAGGAAAGCCTGCCATATGTGACAACATGGATGTACCTAGAGGACATTATACTAAGTGAAATAAACCAGTCATGGAAGCCCAAATACTGCATGATTCCACTTACAGTAGATATCTAAAATAGACTCAGAAATGGAAAGTAGAATGGTGGTTGCCAAGGGCTGGGGGAAGGGAGAAATGGGACGTTATTGTTCAACAAAGTTTCAGTTATTCAAGATTAATAAGTTCTAGAGAACTACTGTACAACATAGTGCCTTGTAATTAACAACACAGTTTTGTGCACTTAAACATTTATCAGGAGGGTGTATCTCACAGTAAGTGTTCTTACCACAATAAAAAAAAAATCAAGCTAAACAAAATAGAAGGGTGAATACACCTTTAAATAAATCAGGTATAAACAAGGGAGTCAAAGATGTGAAAACAGAAAGGTAGCTGGAGCCACAGGGCAGAACTAAACCACCAGGGCGAAACATTCTGTAGAGGTATTGCAGGAAACAAATTAAGCCACCCAAATTAGGGTCTCAAGCCCATTATTTCCTAAGTACTCCAAATTAGAACAGTATGTACATCCTAATTTTTGCCAGTTTGCCAATTTGATAAGCAAAAAAAAGAAAAAAAATAGTTTATTGTTTTCCCCTGGGACTGGAACAGTATCACAGGCTTCTGACCAGTTTCTATCCCCCCAACTCCTAGTTGATCCCCTATGAAAAGTGTCATCTTCTAGTTCTAGTTCTGGAGCAAGCTCCAGGGTGTATTTCAAAGGCAGCAACAGAAGACCAAGGTGAAAATCAGAAGGTTCCCTATGGGCTTCCTATTCTTTTTTGGTCTGATGTAAGGGCATATCCTTTGGTAAGGTAGAGATCTGTGGTCAAAGAAATGATCCTATCCTTTAAGGTAAGACTAGCTCCGGTTTAACAAATAGTGCCTTTGTCTCCTGGGATCAAGACAGTACAGTACGCTACATACAACACAATCCCCCAGCATGCATAGGACAACAGGAGCACACACTGGTCATTCGCCCGCAGAGCCACCTACATGAAAGGAAGGCTGGTAGGCACAGGGCATAACTCAGTGAATGAGCCATGTCCTCCCTTGCAGATAAGGTGACTAGTGTGCCTGCAGCTAAAGAAAATTCTGGCAATGTATTGGCTTTGTTGGGCCAAACCTCTCCCTGTTCCAGCAACATATTTATCCAGTTTCCTCACCTACTTGTAAAAAGAAAAAATGCAGCTGGGTGACATGTAGCCCCTTTGGGATTTGTAATCAGACAAGGAAGAGCAAGAGCTAAATAGAAGTAATAAAGGTCTTCATTTATTGTGTTGTTTGTAAAAAGCTTTGTTAAGGCATAATTTATATACCATAAAACTCATCTATTTGAAAACACAATTTAAGGAATTTTAATAAATTGGCAGTTGTGTGAAATTTGCCAACGCTCCATCACCCCCAAAAGATCTTTTGTGTCCACTTATAGCCAATTCCAGCCCCAAAACAACCATGATTCTGCTTTCTGTTTTTTATAGATTTGCCTTTTCTGGAAATTTCACATAAATGGAATTGTACAATAAACAGGTTTTTGCGTTTGGCTTCTCTCAGTTAGTATCATGTTATTGAGCTCCTTCAACACCGTAGCATGTATCAGTACTTCTTTACTTTTCATTGCTGCAGAATATTTCATTGTATGGATAGATCACATTTTGTTTTCTCATTCACCAGTGGATAGACGTTTGGATGGTTTCCAGTTTGGGCTATTATGAATAAAACTGCTATGAACATTCCCATGCGTGTCTTCATATGAACATATGTTTTCATTTCTCTTGGGTAGCTAGCTAGACAGGAGTAGAATTAGCAGGTTATATGGCAAGTTTATGTTTGACTTTTTAGAAACTGCCAAACTGTTTTCCAAAGTGGCTCCATCATTTCCCATTCACACCAGCAATATATGTGGGATCCAGTTTCTCCACATCTTCCCTAACACTGATCTTTTTCACTACAATCTTTTTAGTTGGTTTACATATTTTGAAGACTCAGATTTTTCCCACCCTCCAGGCCCAGAAACCAGCATGGCTAAGCATAAGATTTGGGTCCTAGATGGCTAAAGCTCTTGAGGTGGTGGTACTTTGGGAAGAGTGTGGTTGTGGAGATGGACAACCACATCCCTGTTACTATAACAAGGAAGGGGTAGAGCAAGGCCAGATACCTTCTGTTGTCCAATCTCTATTGTTCAAGACAGGAAAACCAGTTCTTCTAAGGACAAAGAGTTTCCTTCAGATTAGAAATTGTCTCAACTTGTTCACGCAAGGATTTATGAACATTTATGAGCACCTTTAGAGAGATGAAAAAAGGGATTTCTCATATACTATAAGAAATCAGCTAATTCAACTTCAATATATTTTTTATATCTGTTGCAAGCAAAACATTATGCTGGGAGGGAGATAGAGCAAAACAAAGTATCTAATTAATCAAGTTTAAAATCTGCTCACTCCAGCAGATGGAAGTAGGGAAAAGAGGTAGGATGGGAAGGGGGTGGTACCATTGCCTCTGATAAAAATTGTTGAGTCACAGCACCTTAGCATGTGTCTAAGTCATCAGTGTATGGAGGTGTAAAGTGGGACGAAGTTCAGCAAATGCTTTAAAAATTAATTTGGGGGTTTTAATAATTATAACCTCAAAGTAGGCATCTGAGCAGTAACAATTCTGAGAGTTTTAGCTGCCTTCCAATTAGTGACCCTAACTTCTGAGTAGATCCATTTATGACTCATTGCTTATGACTTTAAAGCTATTCCAGGGTTTGTCAGCATCTTGTGAAATTAGAAGAGGAGGCAAACCTGGAAAATGACACAGTTTTGTGAAGATTAATTACAGGCTTGCCTTCTGTGGGTAGAGAAGGGATTCAATTGGCTTCTCCATTTCTTACAAAATAGCTTTTCTCATTATCCCTGAGCTGTGAACCAATGGTATGCTAGAAGCTTATGAAGTATGTTTAGGGAGAAAAAGCCAATTGGGTATATTTTTCCCAATTCTACATTCAGCGTCATCTATAACCAGCAAACACTAGGAATCAGAACCAGTTGTTGAACATTTGCCAGCACATCACTGCAGAGAATTGTACAAATTCTCCTGCAAGGCATTCTGGATAATCTTCCTCTGAGCCTAAAGAAGAATTCTGAGGCTGACCTTGGAAGGCAGCTACAACAAGTGCTACAAAAGTCTCAAATGGATTAACAAATACAAAAAAAAAATAGGTATAGCTAGGCTTTTTCTTGTAGAGGAATGATAGCAATAGAGTGCCCCTGGATTCAACACAGAAGCTAACATTAACAGTGGGGGGTAGCCATTGGGAATTAAAAGCACAATCTTGTAAGATGGATCAAACAGCTTCATAAATAACTATGATATGAGACAGAAGGTGGGCAGAGGCACAATATACAAATGAGAGGAGGTTATTCAGAGGAGGCAAAAGCTGAGCCCACCACACGGCCAGGTGTAGGGCCTCTTGCAGGTGAGAAATGCCCGGGCTGCACCCATTTCTAAGCCTCCTGTTGTACTAACACAGGAGGAAATGCCACAACAGGATTACAAACATTGTCATATGTCTTTACTAAATAGATTACTACTTTGAATACACCTATACACAAAATATAATGCTATACAATTGCAATCTTCATAACATTTTAGAAGTTATTGAAATATTAATTCACTGTGCACTACAGGGGGTATGGTTTCAATGGAAAGATGTCTGATAAACATCTTTTTTGAAAACTGTTAGTGAATCTCAGTGACTCCTTGTTGAACCTCTGTGGGAGGTCAGTCTAAACCTTATGGCCATCTTGACAGGAAAGCCCCCACCCTCAGAACCAGGATTATAGCAAAGTTTATGACCTCCAAGCAGGACTTTGTCATACATACAGAAAGAAGCATTTATCCAGCAGAACTTGGAAATTTTCATTTTTACATAGGTAAATTACCCCAATAACAAGTGTATTGCCCTCAAATACACAATTTTATCTATACAGCATTTAATGAGAAAACGTCCACAGCCTTCTATTATAGGTTTTTAAAAATAACGTCACCTACTGTTGACAAATTCAGAAGTATTGTTACTCTCGGCTGTCATTATGTGACATGGTAACTGACAATACAGTTTTGCCCTTTTAAGGTTTCGTCTGCTGCCTGCTTAGTGCTGAAGTCACTTCCTGCTGCTGTTGGCACATCTGCCCCCGCAGCTGAGCTTTTTCTGGTTGGTCATTACCCTGTACACTGGTTTGCTGCTATTTGGAGAATCAGATAAGCCGCTTGTTTACATTTGTTATGATTTGTTATGAGAATCTGTAATGTAAGAGAGGGAGCTGCAACCTCTGACCCTGATGGGACTGTATAACCCACCTTCTGCACAGACTTCATAGGCTAGAGCTGTGCTTGGGAGCTTAGTTGGTGCTGGAAATATGGCATCTAGATGAGGAGTTTTTAATATACTGTTATGAGCTGAATTGTGTCCCCCTCAAACTTCACATGTTGAAGCCCCATCCCCAGTATATCAGAATATGATTGTATTTGGAGATAGGGTCTTTAAAGAGGTATTTAAGTTAAAATGAGTCATTAGTGTGGGTCCTAATCTGATAGGACTGGTGTACTTATAAAAAGAGATTAGGACACAGACTGACACAGAGGGAAGACCCTGTGAAGACACAGAAAGAAGATGGCAGTCTACAAGCCGAGGAGAAAGGCCACCGAAGAAACCAACCCTGCTAACACTTTGATCTTGGACTTCTAGCCCCCAGGATTGTGAGAAAATAATTTTTTGTTGCTTAACACATTCAGTCTGTGGTACTTTGTTATGGCAGCCCGAGCTGACTAATACACTAACCAGGCAGCTTTCACCTGTGGTGTAGTGTCCTGAGATTATGCCTGGAGTGGAGAACAGTAAGAGCTATCCCATAGGCTCTCCTCACAAAGCCCATGTCTCAGGACAACTCTTTTATTTAACCTGTTTGTATTATTGCAAACTTTAAGGTTTTCTAGGTACGGAGCCACCAACTCACTGACGAGAAAGGAAGAGATGACTGGACCCTGCAAGGAGACAGAGAAATGAGCTTTGATGTACACAAGAATAATGAGGAATTTAAGAAAAAAAAAAAAATTCTCTTACTGGAAGATGGCTTCTGAGCTATTAGTTAAAAGTTAAGAAAAACACCAGGAATTGTTGTTAATTCTTTCCTAGATCTATCAGTTCAATTAGTTGCTGAGACCAAAAAAAGTCATACATTGTGAATTTTTATACACAAAACATTTTTTATAAAGCATAAAAGTAAATCATCAGGGTATCCTTGAACAAAAACACAGTGAAAGATGAATGACTATGTAAAAACCCGATTTGAATAATTTTGGAAAAACATCAGATAAAAAGAAAAGGCCTAGAGAGAGAATGAAAATTTGAAGAGAAAGAAGGAACATGAGGACAGAATATGGAATATGAGGACAGAAGAGACCAGGAAAAAGAGTAAGAAGGAACAGAACTGCAGTTTTGGAGATTATGAGATGAAGTCTGGGTAGACAGCTGCTGTTTCCCTCAAACCTCAGAGTGCCAGACCTGATGAAAACTTGTGAAGTTTAAAAGTCTTGCTTTAGGATACATGAACGACAATCAACCCTTGCCTGATAGGTAATAGACAATATTCTATTCTTCTCCCAATTGTTGGCTGGACCAAAAAAAATGTATATAGATTTGAAGTAGATTTGTGTCAACATACTGATGAATGGATAATATTAAAGGAAACTTAATGTTTGAGAAATTCCTAAGGAGCAGAGGCTGAATCCAGGGTGAACAAACTCACTCACCCACCGTTGATCCCAGAGCCCCTGCCTGAGATAGAACTCACATGTGTCCTCATGGGGCACAAACCAAAGACACCCGGGAATCCTGGGTGGGGTGGGAGACACACACACGACAGAGAAGCACTAGCTTTTTACATATCCTCAAGGGGATTTCATTTCTTATCTCCTTACTAACCTTAAAATTTTCCCATCTTCTTAGAAGTGGTAACCATTTCTGAGAAGACACAAATAACAAAAAGTATGTTTTTCCACTGTTCCTAAATGTTAAAGTAGAAAAAACTTAAACCAACTTGGAGTCCTTTGAAGTCAATTATTGCCTACTGAAAAGCAGCGTCCTTGTTTCCACATAATGCCTGGCAATCTACTGACTTCAGGACTGTTATCCCTGGGCTCAGAGATGTCCCTTGCAGATTGACTCCAAAGAAAGCCAGCAGGTCCAGACTCGGCGTGGCTGAACCCCAGGCTCGTGAGCTGATATGATTAACACATTAGCTTCAGACGTGAGCACCTGCAAGCAAGGGGATGGGGCCTGGCAGAGCTGCTAACAAGTCAGATTCCAAAGAACCTGACAGACTGGAAAAGCAAACACAGATGAGCATGGCCAGGTGTCCATAAATTGACCATTTAACCTCACCTGAGTTTACTTCTCTGGTGACCACACTAGCAAGAACTTTAGCCATGTAACTTACCAACCTGTGAGCTCTAATTAAAGTTTGCTAAGAGCTTTATAATCGCCCAGACAACTGCTCTGGGAATGCAGAAGTGCTCATACATACACAGTGCTGCTCTTAATCTTTTGTTGTTATTAGGATTCTTCCTGTTTTATAATAATGATTCAGCACATAATTGGCTGCAAAGATTCTGTTTTTGTTGTGGGGTAGGAAGTCCTTATTTGCAATACTCACTCTTTTCCTTCTGACAGTGGTGCCATGTAAGCACCATAATGCATGTACACAGCAGGGAGGATGGATGGCACTAAACATCCATGCCCTCTCCTCAAGCCTCTTCTGGACAGAGGAATCGGGTGTGAGGTGAATAGTCAGGAGTGGGGTGGAGATGCTGTCTCTGGGCTGTCACTGAGGTGTTCTCCATGAGCACACATTGGTTGGCATGTGACTCAAACCCAGCCTTTGATTCATAAGACATTTTAGCTCTCATTCTGTGACTTGAGATGTGAGTGCTAGAACAAAACAGTTGACTAGAGGTGGAAGCCAGGCATTTAACTTTAGGATTCATTTACTTCAGAGTCTTAAATATATACTCCTCTACCCCCAACACCCACACCACACCCATACCACACCCACACTGTCCCAAACACCACATCTTTTTTTTTTTTTTTTAGATGGAGTTTTGCTCTTGTTGCCCAGGTTGGAGTGCAATGGCATGATCTTGGCTCACTGCAACCTCCACCTCCTGGATTCAAGCGATTCTCCTGCCTCAGCCTCCCAAGTAGCTGGTGTTACAGGTATGTGCCACCACACCCAGGTAATTTTGTATTTTTAGTAGAGACGGAGTTTCACCATGTTGGTCAGGCTGGTCTCAAACTCCTGACCTCAAGTGATTCACCCACCTCAGCCTCCCAAAGTGCTAGGATTACAGATGTGAGCCACCGCATCCAGCCAACACCCCATCATTGTTTGGCCATCAGATAATTCATTCTACAAACCAGCTGAGTAGGGGCAGGGGGCCAAAACTGCAAGGAGGCTAACTTTGACCTATTCCATTCTCAAACGTAAGCCAAATAAACACAAAATGTTTGAATCTGGAGGAAACTTACAGGTCTATGAAGTCCAAATTTCTATACAATATGAAATCTCTTGATTACCCCACCAATGTATGGTCATGTACCCTTTGTCCAAATCTGTAAAGACAGTAGGTAGATTTTTTACCCTGAACTTAACGAAATGGTCCATTTGGTGCTTCTCACTGCCAAGGTCTTCTTCCAGGCCCTGTACTAAATTTTGTACGTATAGTTTATATTTTTTTCTTAAAAAGGGCCTTCTGGGGGCCCTGTATAAGCTTCTGGCCCCACAAAACCTGAGGTAGGGACAATAATACCTTTCCAAAGAGCAATGCAAAATGCTTTCTTATATTGGAATGAAATCTGCTTCTACAAGTACTCCGAAAATATCAGAAACATGTTCTCAGTGACAGAGTGATATTTCTGAGATTGAGTGTATTCATTGAGTGAGTATTTAACAGGGTTATCTGAAAGTCCTACATTTAGATTTTAAAATAGTTGCTCTCTTTCACCCCAGTACCTTCACTCAGGCTGACTTCTCTTCCTAAAAATCTCTCATCTTTATTTTGTCTGATTATCTCCCACTTTGCTTTCAGATCTCAAATCATTAGCTCCTCGAGAATGTCCTCCCTAACTTCCCTGACTAAGACAAATCTTCCTATACCTAGTGTTATCACACCATGCTTCTTCAGGGCACATACCACGTTGTAAATTTTACACATATTTGCATGCTTAGATTTCTCTCTAAATAGCCCACCAAGCTGAAAGATGCATGAGGCCCAATCATTACCTCCCTTTTCTCACCTCTGCCAGCCCAAACTCAGCACAGAACCTGGCACAGAGAAGACACTCAAGACATATTCACAGACTGAATCAATGATGCACAACAAGGGTTAACAGCAATTGGTAAGAAAAGGTCCTCTAGATTTAGGTTGAATGTAAATTTAATAAGAACTGAAAAGTTCATGTGATAAGGAATTATATTTTAGCTCATTATGAAGTACATTTTCTGATAATTATTGCTGTCCAATGGTGAAATGGGCTACCTTAAAAAGTAGAGTATGACCCTCAAATGTACATGTTCACAACTAGGAAGGCTTAGAATTGGACTAAGATCAGATAGATCATTTAAGATTTGTTTCAACTAGAAATCCTGTGGCCATTGAGATATAGCTTTTGTTAATGGCACGATGATGATCTGCATATGTGTTAATATGGTACTGTGTTTAACAAGGAAGATATTAAGTAGAACGAAACAGTTTCTGTTAGAAATTTATGTTCGCTAGACATAGGAACCAACACAGAGGAATAACTATATGTAAGAAAATAACAGCACTGGAAGGGGGAACCCAGAGTTCAGAGCGCTTAAGGTGTTTAGGATTTGTAACCCTGAGTACCATCAAGGAGGGAGCTGCAGGGTCTGGGAAATCTACAGAGAGGTTCATTCAGGTATTTGACTGCGTGCTATTCTGGACAAGCATGACAGGAAACTACCCAAGGCTGGGGAAAGAACCATGAGAATGAGTAGGCAGAAAAATATTTGGAACTTACACAAGGCTGGGACTAGTTAATGGTCCTTTCAGCCAAAATAGAGAGACCTCTTAATGCACAGGACATCAGGTGTTGGCAAACTACAGCTCACACACCACATCCAGCCCACAGACTTTTTCAGCAGCTCACAAGCTAAGAATGATGTGTGTATTCTTGAAAGACTGAAAAAACAAAGAAATATATGCAACAGACTGTGTGTGGCCTACAAAGTCTAAAATATTTACTATGTGGCCACTACCAAAAAAGTTTACCAATCCTCCAAATAGTCTATAGACAGCTATCAGTTTTACTATTATTATTATTATTATTACTGAGAAACAGACTCACTCTGTCACCCAGGCTGGAGTGCAGTGGCACAATCTCAGTTCACTGAAACCTCCACCTCCTAGGTTCAAGCGATTCTTATGCCTCAGCGTCCCAAGTAGCTGGGATTACAGGCACACACCTCCATATCTGGCTAATTTTTGTATTTTTAGTAGAGACAGGGTTTTGCCATGTTGCCCAGGCTGGTCTCAAACTCCTGACCCCAAGTGATCCGCCCAACTTGGCCTCCCAAAGTGCTGGGATTATAGGGTGAGCCACTGCACCTGGCCTGTTATCAGGTTAGTAGTAGATATAAGTTAGCCCTAAGATAAAGACTGTCCTGGACCCACCCTAACAAATTTGAGAGCAATCCTCAAGAGGATTCTACTTGTAACTTAGCTAGCAATGAAACAGAAGCCTAGTACTATTTAATGAAATACAACAAAATCCAGTTTCCTAAAATATAAAATTCATATTGGTCATTCAATAAAAAATTGCCACACTTGGAAAGAACAGGAAAATACTACCCTGTATATTTATCTATTGCTCTATAACAAACTACCCCAAGAGTTGGCGGCTTCAAACAATAAACATTTCTTATTTCATGTAGTTTGTGTGAGTCAAGAATCCTGGCAGAACACAGTGGGGAATGCTTGTTTCTCCTTTAAAGTGCTTGGAGGCTAAGCTGGAAGACTTGAAGTCTGGGGGCTGGAATTATCTAAAGTCTCATTTATCTATATATTTTGCAGTTAGTGCTGACTGTTGGCCACCTTTTGTGAGGAAAGAGTTAACAGAGCAGATGTGGTCCTTTATTCCTTGCATGGCTCCAACAGAACCTAGAACCATGATTGACCCTTTGCCAGTCACTGAGAACATGGCTCTTGGATGTCAGGGATTGATGATTTTGTTGTGTACACCTGAAGCAATGGATTGTGCTATACTAGTTTTTCAGGTTGCTTCGTACAAGTATCAAGATTAATGATGTGCACCTGGCTTCATTCTTGGAGTCCTGTATTTCAGTTGCCATGGTTGGTCACATAGCAAGATATGCTTATGTGACCAGCATACCAAAAATTCTTTGGATCCTGGGTAGAGATATTTCATACATGTTCCTGTAAGTTACTGCTAGGGGGAAAGTACATCCTGTGTGGCCTCTAATGAAGAAGGACTCTGAAGCCTATACTGGTTCTTTCTGGACTCCGCCCAGTAAAAATATTTATCCTGCTATTTTCTCTGTATCCTTTGTCATAATAAACCGTAGCTGTGAATATAGCCTTCTTTTGAGTCTTATAGAGTCCTGACCAACCACCAAATGTGGGGTGGTCAACATACATTTATTACCTCATTGTTTCTGTAGGTCAAGAATCTGGAGTGGCTTGGCCGGGTATTGATTCGAGGTCTCTCATTGTCTAGGAGTTAGGCTTGGCCAAGTCTGAAGGATCTGCACCCAAGCCCAGTTATGTGGTGCTTGGCAGGAGGCATCAGCTCCTTGCTACCTAGATTCTCCACAGAGCTGTTTATGACATGCCTTCCCTGAGAGGAAGTGATCCGAGGTGATCCAAGAAAAAGAGAGAGAGAGAGAGGCAAGGGCAGGAGCTGTGACAGAAGCCATAGTCTTCTGTCTAATCTAATCTAATCTCAGAAGTGAAATAACATCACTTCTGCCATATTTTATTGGTCACACAGACCAACTGTGGTACAATGTGAGAGAAGACTACACAAAGGTCTATATACTGTGAAGTAGGGATGACTGGGGACTATCCTGAAGGCTGACTACTAGAATAGCTGTATTAACATGAGATGAAGTAGACTCCAGGAGAAGGAATACTATTAGTGACAAAGAGGGACATTTACTAACACTAGAGGGGTCAATTTCTCAAGGAAACTAAAAATCTTAAGTGTGAATGCAGAGCTTCATGCCAAATTCTGTCCCAAATAGAGATTTTCTCCATATGTGTTTATAAAAGGAAACTTTTTGTGGTGGATTTTAGCATATTTCTAAGTCCACAACAGCATCTTCATTGCAGTTGTCTTCATCAACACTAAGGGAATCTAAAAGCCAACTTTTTTTCTAATTTTAGAAAATAATTATGAAGATGCTGTAACAAAAATAAAATTTTATTTGTAAATAGTTCTGCTTTAAGTGAAAGTACATTGGGGGAAAAAGTCACCTAGGAGTTAAGAAAGGGCATGGGGATTTCAAGAAATCATAGTTCAGCAAGGCAAACAGGAAATCATAACCACAAACCAGGAACAAGGCCGAAGCAGCAGAAGGTGACGTCTAGCTGATGCTTATTTTTAATGGTTGATAGGCAGGCAAAGTTTGACGCAAATGATGTCTGGGAAGTGAGGAGAAGGTGCTGGAAAGTCTGTCAACCAGGCTATGAGCACTGGGAGCTAAGAATGTGTCCTGCTCACCAATGATACCCTGGCACCTAGCATAATACTGGGCACATAAAATAACACATGAGCAAATTAATTTTTAAAATATTAACTTTTTAGTGAAAGAAACAGCCAATGGAAGAGGCTGCCAAAATGTACCAATAGTTTTAAAGACATCATTTGAATGAGAACTCTAGAATATAGACTTTTTTTTTTTTTTTTTGAGATGGAGTCTTGCTCTGTCACCCAGGCTGGAGTGCAATGGCACAGTCTCAGCTCACTGCAACCTCTGCCTCCCAAGTTCAAGGGGATTCTCCTGCCTTAGCCTCCTAGTATCTGCGATTACAGGTGCACACCACCACGCATGGCTAATTTTTGTATTTTTAGTAGAGACGGGGTTTCACCATGTTGGCCAGGCTGGTCTCGAACTCGTGACCTCAAGAGATTCACCTGCCTTGGCCTCCCAAAGTGCTGGGATTACAAGTGTGAGCCACCATGCCCGGCTGACTTATTCTTTAAGATTAGGTTATCTGGTCTCATTCTAATTTCTAATAGCTTTTAATAAAAAAAGAAATATCTGGGAAAAAAATAAAAACAGAAAATATCAGATTTACCCTGGCATTCGAGATTCTCCATTATCGGCTCTACTTACTGTTCCAGATTTAGCACTGGTTCTACCTTCTGGAAATCTGCCACTCCAATCAAATTGACCAAATGCTATATTTTCTTGATTTAACTTGAACATTTCCCACCCTCCCACTTTTTAATATCTTTGAAATCAAGATTTTTACAATCAGTACATTTGGATTTGACAAAATGAGGTGACCTTCCTTTAAACATGTCCTATTTTTTCTTCCCTTGAAGATTTGGCTAATGTGATTTTTTTTTTAACCTCTTTTACATTTGTTGAAATCCAATCAATCTTTCCAATCTCAGTACAAATCCAAAATCTCCTAAAAAGCCTTCCTGGTCAGCTTTTTAAAAGTTAATTTACTTTCTTCTGACTTATACTACTTAATATCATTGTTATATATTTTTGTGTCTTATTTATTTTTCCAGATTATAATAAGAATCTAATAGGCAAAAACTATGTATCTTACAACTTTGTATTTTCCACAGCAACTAGCACATATTTTCCTCATTTTGATGATCAACAGATATTACTTAAGTAAACAAATGAATAAATTAATGACTACACACAATTATGCTTAAAGAACACAACTTACTACAAAAATGGGAAAGTTATATTTGTAACAATATGAGATGTCCATAGTACATTGTTAAAGATGAAAAAAAACAAGCTGCAGAACAGTATGTATAGAATTACTTTATTTTTACTAAGTCATCAACAATAAATTTCTCCCTAACACATAAAATGTGAATGGTTATGGATATACCTAAAAAGTTGTTTGGAAGATCACAGGCCTAATGGTTAACATCAATTATCTTTGGAGAGTGGAACTGAGGTAATGAAACTGTGAAAGTTCATGGTAGATTTTTTTCCTTTTACTTGTTTACTTCACACATATATGTGTGTGTGCTTTTAAAAAGAAAATTCAACGAAGTATATGAATTAGTTCTATAGTGAAAATTGAAGAAAAGTGATAAAAGGGAATGGCTCGCTGTCTTTCAGGTACGTAGCTTTATGATGAAGGGGAAAGAGAAAGCTCAAAATTCACTACATAGAAGGATGTGAGTTATGAGATATGACAACCAAGAAATAAGATTAATTCAGAAAACTGGAGAAGAAAATAGTTTTCTGAACCCAGATGTAGCCAAATTCTGGGGGCTGCTACACTGGTTGATACAAAACCCAGTATCACACAAAACAAAGTGGAAAGTTTAGGGCAGTGGGCCAGAATGGGGAAGTTAGTTATCTTAACAACAATGACAAAAAAAAATGTTCTTTCTTCTTTTCTAAAAAAATTAAATGCTTATGGGTACATACTAGGTATACATATTTGGGGTACGTGAAACGTTTTGATGCCCGCATGCAATGCATGATAATCACACCATGGGGAAGGGGGTATCCACCCTCTCAGGTGTTTATCCTTTGTGTTACAAACCATCCGATTACACTGTTAGTTATTTTTAAATGTACAATGAAGTTATGATTTACTATAGTCACTTTGATGTTATTTTAAGGTATAACCGAAGCAAGATTTCTATTCAAGAGACATCACTCAAATGTATTTTTCTCCTAAGAGTGGCCTCATCAGAGGCATATTGCTAGTAGAGAATATTGCCCATTTCTGTGTAATCCAGTGACATCACTGATGTCAACTAAACATACTGGATGAATGAGATATTTGTATCTTTACCAACTGTAAAAACTTTTTGTTGCTTCTTTTTTCCACTGCTAGCCATACACCAAACACTATGCCAAGTGTTTTACAGGTTTTATTTGTACCTCCAACAACCTGTAACTCTCCCACTTCACAGATGGGGAAGCTGAGGCTTACTTCAGTTTAACTGATGCCAAATCCCTTACTCTTTGCCTCTCCACAGCTTTGTCTGTCACATGACAATACTGTTAAATAAGCACGAGGCATTAGCTTGAAGTTGTGTCCATACTTTGCGATTCCTGTATAACAAACTGCAACCTAACTTAGTATGTAAACAAGCTGAATCTTAACTTAGAAGTATAACCGACAGCCGAGTTTCAGCCAATCATAGCCAGCCAGCTCATTGCGCCAAGCCCCGATAAGGCAGATACCTAGCTGTAGCCAATCAGATGATTGCTCTACTTTGCTTCTGTGTCCAGACTATAAAAGCTTGCTGCTCACTCTTCTGGGTGGCCTCTTCCTAGCTCTTCTGGTTCTGAGTGTTGCCTGATTCATGAATTGTTCTTTGCTCAAACTCTGTTAAATTTAATTCCTTTGAAGTATTTCTTTTTTTTGAGAGGGAGTCTTGCTCTGTCGCCCAGGCTGGAGTGCAGTGGCACAATCTTGACTCACTGCAAACTCCACCTCCCAGGTTCAAGCGATTCTCATGCCTCAGCCTCCCAAGTAGCTGGGATTACAGGAGTCTGCTGCCACACCCAGCTAATTTTTGTATTTTTAGTGAGATGGGGCTTCACCATGTTAGCCAGGCTGGTCTCGAACTCCTCACCTCAAGTGGATCTCAAAGTGCTGGGATTACAGGCGTGAACCACTGCACCAGGCCTGAAATCTTTCTTTAAAAAATACCTATTGTTGCTAGACAGCCCATATATAGAACATTATTCCCCATTTCACATTCTCATTCCACTACTGTGTGAAGTTTTTTCCTAATTGCCCATATTTGTGCCAATAATGCACCATCACACTACATCTCAGGTCAGTTTTTCCATCCATTCAGTTTATTGTTTTTACTAGAAACAGTAAAAATATTCTGTTGAAAGGCAGATGTTCCTAAATATTTCTATTTTTCTTTGCTAACTTCTTGTAGCTTCAACACTTCTTAATTCATCTGTTTTCTTTTTTGAACAGTGCATATTTTCAGGTGTACTCAATGAACAGAGGGAAAAGTATAGTAGCCATTGCATAAGGCAGTATAGGTTGACAATCCCTTTTCTACCTATTTAGAAGTCCAAAGAGATTTGATAAATGAAAGACTTTTCATAACTCATTTGGCATCAAAACCTGACCTGATGTGAACTCATTTGGCAACAAAGCTTGTCCTCAACTGACTTGAGGCTATTTTTAATCTCCATTGATCCCAATCAGTGTGAATGTTCACACATTTCACTGAAGCAGTATCAATTTGTTTCATTACAGGGTTCTGCCCCAGACCCCACTGGGTATCTTATGTATGATTTGGTGTAATTTATCTTATTATCACTCCAAGATTCAAAAAGTCCTAAATTACAAAACACTTCTGGACCCTGAGGGTTTTGTATAAGTGATTTCAGGTATGTATTTTCTTTTCTTACGCTCCTATTTTTTAAAAGGTTAATATGCTTTCCCAAGTTGAACACTTTAATTTAGTGAATGTCTATGGCCATTTTATACAAAACCTTTGTGACTTTAGAAAATTCAAATATAGAGGAAATGAAACCCTTTTTAGAACTTTATCGTCACACAACAGTCATTACATAGTATCTCCCGCCTCACCAATTGTTTCATTGTTTATTGATGGGGAGGCACTAAAACATCTACCCCAAAGGATTAATTTTTTTCCCCTCAGTTTCTAAATGTGGGATACCTTTTTTCAGGCTATTGCTTATTTGACTGACTTTTTTGGAATATGTAAAGTAGTTTGTAATTCCATGTGGGATCATATTAACCATAATGTGATTAAAATTAGGGTGATCCCATCCTAAATAACACAGTGAAACCCCATCTTTACTAAAAATACAAAAAATTAGCCTGGCATGGTGGTAGGTGCCGGTAGTCCCAGCTGCTCAGGAGGCTGAGGCAGGAGAATGGCATGAACCCGGGAGGCGGAGGTTGCAGTGAGTGGAGATCGCGCCACTGCACTCCAGCCTGGGTGACAGAGTGACTCCGTCTCAAAAAAAAAAAAAAAAAGAAACCAACTAGGATGATCCAGATGAACTTTAAATTTTAAATTTCAGACTGGTCTGGATTCTCTCAATCTGAATTTTCTGTATATATTTATACAGACCCACAGGTTCATTTTCTCATTCGTTGAGAATGAGAGTCATGTCAGACATGACTATCTGACATTCTGGTATGCTTTCAGAACCTTAGGTGCTAAACCATAACATCTGAACCATTAAACCTGGCACTTTAGAAATTTTTTAACTGCCACAGAATTGTTATTCATTGAATGAAATTTTTCATGAGAGTTGTCTGAGTCACAAAGCTTAATTCTAAAAGTCAAGGAAAGATTCCCAAATAAAGGGTAAGGAAAAGCACCTCTGACTTAAGACATTTCCCTGCTTTTCTGTGGTAAATCAGTTGCTATGACAGTAGACTCACTCAGAGAACGTGCACCTAAGTGCTTAAAATAGCGGAAGAGCACTTTTCCCTTATGAATCAGATTCTTCAAGGAATTGCTAAGTCTTACAGCATTTATGTGAGCATTGTTTCTGCCATTAGTAATTACAGTTACATGGTGGGGTTAAAAATATCCTATTGTTTGGGGTTTTTCAGTTTTAGCAGAGAAAAAAAGAAAGGAAATTCCTTAGTATTTAACATGTATAGATATACATGTCTGTTAATTTTAAGGGTCTTTTATTTGGTTCAAGGTGAAATAATTTTAATTTGAAGTCCACATTTTAAAAGCATTAATTAATCTTCACAATAGCATCTGTGTGGCATACATTAATGAAATTATGCCCATTTCACAGGGGACTGATTAAAGTAAAGATGCCAAGTATATTTCTACTTTAAAGTAAATTTTTATTCAGAAATAAAATTGAAGACCTCAGACTCTTAGCTCTCTGAGTAATTGCTGTATACTATGACTGCTTTTCTCCATGTACCAAGCTATTCTGGATTATTCTCAAGTTCTCTCATTTGTCTTTACTGAATATTTGTTGGGCAAGCAATGTGGATAAGGATTGCAAGAATACATGGGAGGGCAATGGCTCCCTCAGAAAATAGGGAAGGTGGACATGCCAGTCGGGCTCCCTGTGAGTTATCCACAGCTCTTTGAGTTGCCATTCTTGTTGAACAGCATCCATGGCACCTGTTCTCTTAGCTGCCCCCTTCCCAACCAGTCCAGGCTGTCCTCACTCCTGAATTCTTCTGCAGAGTTTCCTCCATCAGCCATTCCTGTGCACACACTTCACTCTGCTGCCAAAAGCAATCAGTGGCCTGTCAGAGTGGATGTGCATGGGGCTATTGCCAAATGGGAACTGAAAGCCTGAGAATTTCATCTCCATGAGGTACCAAGGGGCTACTTCTGCAAGCAGAAGTACCAGATTCGCCCTTTAGTGATGGTCCTTCAGGGTAATTATAGAGTGCAGAGAAAAACCCTTAAGAAAATGGAATAATAAACTGTAGATTGGGGAATACTGAAAAGAGAAAACATGCTACAAACTTTTTGGCTTCTTGTCTCTTTTTAAACAGCTATATACTTTGTTTATGTGCTAAGCACATATTTCACCAAATGGGAACTTCATTCAAGTTCCTTCATCCGATAAAATGTATTATTCTACTTCCCCTTAACCTTTTTTTTCAGTAAATATAGCTATAAGAAGAAATTCATTAGCATGTATTATCCATTGAGCCAGTAAAGGGCTTACTAAGTTTGAGGAGAAGCCACTGAACACTACAAGCTTGGCCCTGCCCTCAGGGAGTTTCCATTTTGTGCACCTGAGATAGCCTGAGGACCCTAAAGTCTTGATAAAGAAGTCACTTGTATAACGCTGCTTTGAAAATTTGGCATTTGTTGAAAATGAATAAGGATATGTTGGTCTACATTACTTATTCAGAACCAAATATCAAAATAAAATTTATAACAGGCTTTGGCATAACTCCAAATTTGAATTATGAAGGATAAATGTTCTTGGCATTATACTGGAAGTTTTTTGGAAGAGAAGTGCTATAAAAGCAGACTCTAAGGCAATATCTAAGATAATACTAAAACCATTGGTTGAAAATTTAAACATTTTAAAATTTGTAATAAAAAAATAAGCCATTATTTCTCTGTGTTCTCTGAATGGAATTTAGCCAAAGATATATGTTAAATAATTAGTCATTTCAGTTAAAGTGATTGCACAAGTTGCTCATTTATGCAGCGATCATGGAATTGCATTTTGTCTGTTTTACAAGGTCTAATTTTCACTGGCAGTCCTTAATCCTTGTCCCCACTTCTGGGAACAGATGCTACACATCTTCTCACTTCTAGATCAACCTATACTCCCACTGTCTCTGAAGAGATGGTATAGCCTCTTCTCGTGAGCCTCTACTTGACCAACTTTATTATGAGCAGACTCTTTCTTACTAGGCTTCTTTTGAAATGTAGGCCCATTTTTTTGTTCTCTGCTCAAAAGCTACTAATATACACCCCTATGATTCCACTCCCCATAACTGCTTTGTCCCAAGCCAGCCTACACCCTGCCAAGGAACAATTCCCTGATTTAGGAAATCAGATCCACTGCACAAACTGGCCTTGCTGTTAATGCACCTGTGGGCACAGATTAAATGCTTCTGCTAATATCATTGTCAAGAAATCATGTTTGAGACCTAGAGACCTGGGATGAGAAATAGGTATCAAGATCTACAGCTGCAGCCCTGTACCTCTAGACCAAGATTAGCAGGGCCACAAAGTTCAACATCCAATCAAGGATCCACTGGTCTTCCAGTTCCTAAAAGAGACTGAGAAAAGTAAATAGGCTTGGAGAACTGCCTGGACATTACTGTTGAATACCAACATCTAAGCCCCTTTTAATTATTTCTAACAAATAGATAAAAATCTAAACAAATCTCAGGTGAGCAAGGGGACTACTCTCTTGAGTTCTCTGGAAAGTGTTCAAGCTGTGAAGTTACTGGGGCATGCTGGACCAGAGACAGAGAGCTCTTGGAGGCCAGTGAGCAGGCCAGGCCTGCAGGGCCATCTGACCCATACAGAACACCAAACTGACTCTCAGGGGACAGTATAGAGCTGGACCCCTTCAGTGTACCTTCCTCAGAGGACAGTGGCCAAACATTTGCATGAACGGCATATGCCATTGGGGGATCCCAGCACAAGATAATTTGTGCCTATATTCTTTATTGACTTATCGCAATAAGCGTTTCCTTCTGACTTACTACTATGTTAGCAAGTCCCCCATCCTACTAGCTTCCATTCACAAGTTAGTATTCTCAATTTTAATCAATTATTCCAAATATTATTCTAAATAATTATTTAATCTAACAAAAATTATGTTTATACATAATTTTTATAAAAAGATTTTGTAAACATCTTTATACCATTTTTTATCCTAGCACAATAAAGGATACCAGTGTTACATGTGTAAGTCTCTAGAACAAAGACATTCTGTAAGTTTCATCAACTTATGGTCTAGAGGTCACAGAGGCTGAACAAAAGCATCCAATCATATCAGTTTTTATATATACCCTTCCAATTTTCCTTCATACACATACATTTATACAGGCATGGTACTATTATCTATGAAATAAAAAAAACTGTAAGCAACCTAAATGTCCAAAATTAGGAAAAATTTTTATCTAACTATACTATGGCCAGTGGCTGAAATATTATGTAGCTGTTCCAACAATCCTTATAAATGTTATACAACAATGTTGGAAAAGAACTTTAATATACATTTAAGTGAAAAGGCTAGCATACAAAATTATTTGTATGCAATGAAACAACCTATGTAAAAATAAATGCACATGGTGGGGATGAGGGGACTGGAAGTGTATACACAAACCTACCAATAGTTGATGTTTTAGGTAATATGCTAATAGATCATTTTCTCTTTATTTAAAAAAATGTTCATAATGTTGCTACATTGGCTTTACACAAAATTAAGCATGTTATACATATACACGTGTGCCTCTTTCAAGACAGTTCAGAACTATGCTAGGCCTTGGATTTTAATATTATGTCTTAGAAATACAAGTAATAAAAGATTTTATGCAAACTGGATTAAACCTGAGAGAATGTATGAAACTGTATCACTGGAAAGTTCAGACTGTGGACCACTCTCAGGGTGAACTGTTCCAGAGATTCATGGGGTCCTCAGTGCTGTGGCTCCCTTCCTCTTGACACTGCCTTCCTGCTTTTGTCACACTTCTTTCCTTGTGGTAGAAAAATGATTGCAGCAGCTCCATATTGGTTAGAGAAAGAACAATATCAAGTCTTCCGCCATCATCAGACAACAGTCTCTGCTTCCCTCTGTTTGTAGATCAATGTAGATCAATTGCCAAGGCCAAGGAACTATTACATGGGCTTCAGGTTAAATGACGCCATCCACACATCAATCTGTTACTGTCCACAAATATTTGGCTGGCCCTCCCTATCAGAGGACACTACTTCTCTACCTCACTGACATCAGGTTTAGCTGTAACTTGCTCTGGCTATTGAAATACAAAATACCGTTGTTCAACAACGAAATGTGACATAGTTGTTCAGCAGCACTACTGGCTTCACTAAAGCGGTTTTGTTCCTTCTCTCAGGTATTATACAAGCGTTCAGAGCCAGTGTGTGGTTTTCTGTGCTCCCCTTCCCCTCTGCTACAACTCCAGACAGACAGAGGCTTCACTGTCAGCCTGAATTCTAAAGTGAATCTGTAACTGAGTGGAACCACAGCCCACCAACAATGCACATACAGCGTGAGCTACACCTTCGTTATTATAAGCTGCTGAGATTTGAGAGTTGTTTGTTACTGTACCATAACTTAGCCTATCCTTACTGGACTGAAGTCCCTGCTTAACCATTTCCTAACTTTATGACCTTGGGAAATTTTCATTTCTCTGAACTTTAGTTTCTTTATTGGTAAAATAAAGATAATGTGTAAAATTCCTGGTATATACTCAAAAATGACAATTACTACTTATTAATGCTAAGAATTATAATTCTCACTGCAATGGGGGAATTTTCTTCTAATTTATCTTCTGAAAGAGGAGGTATATTATATTCCTTTTTACTAAGGCAAAGTTACAGACTCAAAGTCTCGGTATATTCACTGATCATCTGTAGATAGAAAAAAAATTCTTCCCCACGATATGAATCTTAGTACCTTGGAATGCTCTTTTTTTTAAGAAATAAAAAAAGATTAACCTAAAATTTCATAAGGAAAAAATGCTTTTTCACGCTCAATACCAAAATGTGATATAGCTATTCAACATTACAGTTGACTTCACTGAAGTAATTTTGTTCCTTCTCTGAGTTATCTATTATTGAAGATAGTCAAGCACAGATATTGAAATAGATGATTTTTCTATTCCATTGTGAAAACCTTTGTGTTCCCTGTACCCCTTCCCATAAAGTGATGAATTCTATAATGTGAGATAGAGAGTGACAGAGAAAGGGATTATAGTCAGAGAAATACAATTTAAAAGTAAAAATTCCACTTTCTCTTTTAATTGAAATTGTAATTATATTTAGACTTGAATCTAACTTGGCTTGATTTCATAATCAATAATTATTTTACATTATGCAACACATTTTCTATCTTAAACATCCATCATTGACATCTAATACCTAGTAAATTCTTTCAGATATTGTAGGTTTTATCTTGCTTAGTTTTCTGGTATCCAGTATTTAAGATATGAGACAGTCATTTGTCCCTTTAGATGAAAATGTGTGCCTGAAAAAATTAGCACAAGCTAAATCATGTTTTAAATGCATTACAGCAGTGGTTCCCACACAATGTTATGCAACAGAACAACCTGGAACTTTACACATACACCCACAGACATTCTCTCTCTCTCTTCTGGGCCCTGCCCCAGGATGTATGTATTACAATCTCCCAAAGTAGAACGCAAAACATTTTTTCCTAAAAAGCTCCTGAGACACCAAGATCTTGGTTTCTAAATATCATTGCCAAGATGGGCGTGGTGGCTCACACCTGTAATCTCAGCACTTTGGGAGGCTGAGGCAGGAGGACTGTTTAAGCCCAGGAGTTCGAGACCAGCCTGGGCAACATAGGGAGATCCAGTGTCTACAAAAAAAAAAAAAAAAAAACCCACTATTGCACACTAAAAGAATCCAGTGACTCCTTAGTGAAATGGGGCTGAGGTGGAAAAAACCTGACCTTAGAACATTTTTTTGTGCCAGAAAGTAAAAGAAATCCTCAAAAAGATGGAGATCATGTCAAAGGAAACAGAAGCAAGCAGACTTTTGCAGGCCAGGTGTAGCAAAATTTGATCATGAAAATAAAACTAATAATAGGTTATAACCCAGCGAATAAAATGAGAATCAACACATCTATATTGTTAAGACAAAAGGATGAAGGAAGGAAAGAAGGGAGGGAGAGAAGCTCTTAAAACAGAATGCTAACTAATAAATTTAGAAGGAATGATGAAATTAGAAAATCACCAGTTGAGTTAGAATTATCAATAAATACTAAAACTAATGGGTGAGAATTGTGATGAGGAATAAAATATTTACATAGTCTTCCTACAAGTTACTTTTTAATGCCAAAGAGAAAATAACAACTTCACAGTGAAACAAGCTGGCAGTCACCAAATATGCTAGCTTGAATGGTGACCCCCAAAAGATATGTCCACATATTAATTGCCAGGACCTGGGATGTGACCTTATTTTTTTTAAAAAATGGTGGTGGTGGCGGGGTCGGGGGGGTCTTTGCAGATGTAATTAAACTAAGGTCTTGAGATCAGATCAGTTGGGATTACCCAGATGGACCCTAAATCAATGACAAACGTCCTGATAAGAGACAGAAGAGAAGGCATGGACAAAGAGAAGGAGGGGATGACCATGCAGAGATGGAGGCAGTAATGAAGTGATGCAGCCACAGGAATGCTGGCAGTCACAGAAGTTGGGAGGCATAAAAAGGATTCTCCCCTAGACCCTCCAGAGGGAGTAGGGTCTAGCAACACCTTGATTTTTGGACCTCTGCCCTCCAGACTGCAAGAGAACTTTCTACCTTTTATAAGTGATCCAGTTTGTGATGATTTGTTATGGCAGCCCTAGGAAACTAATATACATCCTAATCAAATGATCAGCGTTAACCTCACCAATAAAGGGATTTACCTTCATCAAGTGGCTCCTGAGGAGATGCACTGAGAAGTTTACAGCATTACTCACTAATGTTTGTGCTAAAATTGCATAACATGAATCTAATCATGAGGAAATATCAGACAAACTCAAATCGAGAACATTCTACAAAATAATTCGCCTGTACACTTGAAAAATACTGAGGTTATAAAAAAACAATGAAAGGCTAAGAAACTATTCTAAATTAAAGGAGACTCAAGAGATACAACAATAAAATACCATGTGCATCCTTTATTGAATTGTGGACAGTGACGAAGTAGTCACAAGGGACATTTTGGGATAATTGGCAAAGCCTGAATATGAACTGTGGATTAGATAATATTGTAGTTATCTTAAATTTCCTGTTTTTGCTAATCCTACTGGGATTATGTATGAGAATGTCCTTGTTCTTAGGAAATAAACACTGAATATTAAGGGGCAAGGGAGCATCCTGTATCCAACTTATTCCCAAATGAGTCAGAGTAAAATATTTATGTATATATGTGGAGAAAGAATGAAAAGCACATCTGGCAAATACTAACAATTGGTATATGAGAGTTCTGTGTATTATTATTGCAATTTTTCAGTAATTTTGAAATTATCTCAAAATAAGACTTTTAAAAAAGGCTTACTACATTATTATAATGTGTAACTAGTTATGAAAAACACTGTATTAGAACTCCCCTAATAAGGCAGTCATTCTCAAATGGGATGATTTTTGCCTCCCAGAGGACATTTGGCAACAGCTGAAGACATTTTTTATTGTCATGACTGCACAGGGTAAGAAGAGTAGGGTCTGGGGATGTGCTACTGGCATCTAACTTGCAGGGGGCAGGGATGCTAAACATTGCAGAATGCACAGACAGCTCCCCACAGCAAGTAATTAGCTCAAAATGTCAATAGTGCCACCGTTAAGGAACCTTGCTTTAAGGAAATTATACACCTTCACTAATATAATCAGATTCTAAATACCCATGGGAAATAACACAAAGTTTGTATAGATTTAGATTATTACTACGGCAAAATTTTATATCAACAAAGATTCCCACTTTGTAGGTAAAAATACATTTGCATTTCAAGACTTAGCAATCACAAACAGAATGCATACAGAAAATCATGTCACCCCATACATCAGACAAGAGTAGTAGAGGATTGGAGAAGCATACTAGTTCAGCTCATTCATTTTAACAGCAACCAAGTGTCTTTTATACAGTTGGACAATAAATCCACAGAAAATGTGATTTCAAGGCTTTAGAACAGCTCTGTGAAAAAGATAAATAGACTTTTCTCAAACTTATGACTGTACTCATAAAGCAGTATAAATATGTTACATTTACAGGTTACCTGGGGTAATCCATATCACTTCTTTCAAAACCTAATAAGATTTCCGGTTTTTATATTATTAGTATAGGAGGGCTACACAAATCTCACCATAACTAATAAGGGATGAATTCGACAGTATTAGTCAAGTTTTTGCATAACAGATAACCCCCAAATCTTAGTGACTCTCAAAAGCAGACCTTCATTTCTCACTCATGGGTCTGCATACCTGCTGGGTTGACTCGGCTTCAAGTTCAGGTCTGCTCTGCATGTCTCTCACTCTAGGACCAATGGTTACCAGAACAGATGGCTGCTACCTCATGGCAGCTAACAGAAGCTCAGGAACCTAGGCCAAACTCTGCAAGCACATTTAAAGCCTCACTCACATCACATCTGTTAATGTTCCACTGGCCAAAGCATATCATGACCCAGCCTAAAGACATCAGAGCAGGGATGCATACTTTGTAGAATACTACTGGATGACACTGCAATGTCATATCCACATGGCTATAAATGTATAATCCTGTTACACAGAAGCAGAGAGGACTTGAGAATAATAATATAATCTATCATATACTACTAAAGGTACAATAGTGGACACTTTTAATGGGACCTTTCTGATGCTACTTACACTTATGTTCAGGGGCTGGCAAACTTTTTTAGTAAGAAACTGACTAGTAATTATTTTCGGCTTTGTGGGACATACAGTCTTTGTTAAAACTCTGATGTTGGAGCATGAAAGCAGCTATAGACAATATGTAAACAAATGTACCTGCACTCCAATGAGACTTTGTATATGGGCAATGAAACTTGAATTTCATATAATTGTTATGTGTTACAAGATGTTATTTTTTTCAGTCATCTAAAAATGTAAAACCCAGTCTTAGCTGGAGGGCTATACGAAAACAAATGGTTCACCAAATTTGATCCATGAGCTGTAGTTTGGCAGCTCCTGAATTATACCATCAACCAGCAAAGCACTTGATGTTTATTCATCATAGAAGATAGTACAATAGAAAGAAAATGCAATAACCAAGGAATTTACAATATCATTGAGGATATAGAATACACACATATAAAAACTATTTTGAAATCTTTGAAAAATAATATATATGGTAACACAAGTCCTAAACCACAAATCAACAAATCATAAGAGGCATGGTGCCAAGAAGAAGTTATTCACATACAGTAAGTAAGACATAATTCCTTGCAAAACTAAGTTTGTAGATGAGGACATGGATTCATTGAAAGTTTACTCAATTATTTCTTCATATACAGAGAAAAAAACTTTTAGAAATAATAAGTTCCAATAGTATAGTCTATCTTATTTTATGAATTTTTCTTAAATATAAAGTATTTGACAAAAACTGTATATATTTTAAATGTACAATGTGATTTGATATGTGAATACATTGCAAAATGATTACAACAATCAAATTAACACATCACCACATATAATTACGTGTGGCAGGGTGGCAGTTGTTTTCTACTCTCTTAGAAAGTTTCAACCTAAATAAAACGTTGTTAAAGTTGTTAATATTGCAAAGTAATCAGTGTAATACCAAAATGTTGAAAATAGAAAGTCACGCTATCGTCTCACTACCCAAACATATCCTCTGTTAACAGCAGTATATATAATTTTAGTTTTCTCTATACATGCACATACATATTTGATTGTTGCTTATTAAAATATTTCATTATACCTAGTGTTTCACAATTTGCCTTTTTTTTTCCCTAAAGATGGGATCTTGCTCTGTCACAAAGGCCAGAGTGCACTGGCACAAACACAGTTCAGTGCAGCCTCAACCTCCCAGGCTCAAGCAATCTTCCAGCCTCAGCCTCCCAAGTAGCGGGGACTACAGGCGGGCACCACCAAACCCGGCTAATTTTTATATTTTTTGTAGAGACAGAGTTTCACCATGTTGCTCAGGCTGGTCTTGAACACCTGAGCCCAGCAATTTGCCCACCTCAGCCCCCTAAAGTGCTGGATTACAGGCGTAAGTCAGGGTGCCTGGCCTGCTTTTTTTGTTCATTTAGCAATATATCCTGAACATCTTGCTGTGTCAGTATGAATAGATTTACCTAATTTTAATTGTTGCATATTATTTTGTAGCACATGATACCATCAATTATTAAGTCCCTTATTGAAGTATATGTAGGTTATTTCTAATTTTCCCCTATAATATGTAAAGTTGTGATAAACATCCTTGTGACTAAATCTTCAAATTAACTATTAATTTCTAAGGAAAAATATCTAAAGGTGGAATTTTTGGGTCAAAGCATATAACACATTCTTTTCAAAAGATTTTTCTTAATGTTACCTGGTATTAAAATCAAGGTAGTTGGCCAAGTGCAGTGGTTCATGCCTGTAATCCCAGCACTTTGAGAGGCCAAGGCAGGTGAATCACAAGGTCAGGAGTTCAAGAGCAGCCTGGCCAATATGGTGAAACCCCATCTCTACTAAAAATACAAAAAATTAGCTGGGCGTGGTGGCGGGAGAATAGCTTGAACCTGGGAGGCACAGGTTGCAGTGAGCCGAGATAGTGCCACTGTACTCCAGCCTGGGTGACACATGGGACTGTGTCTCAATAAATAAATAAATAAATAAATAAATAAATAAATAAATAAAATCAAGGTAGTCAGTGTTAGGCAGTCAGTTGGGGATAAGGGGATTTGCAATATTGACCACATAGAACATAAGTAATATAGTAATTAATGTATGTGGTTTATATGTGTATATAAATAGGGATGGAAGGGGACAAGATGGGAACAGAGGTAAGAGAGGGAAAAAGAGAAGGGAGGAAAAAAGAGGGGCAAAGAGATATATTGCTGCATTCTGAAACATTAAATCCAATGTAGAACACTACTCAGACGTTACACTTACTTACTTGTGGAAGTGGGAGAACACTTTCTGAACAGCAAGTTTTACTCTTATTGATTTGTAAATAAAATAAAAAGCCAAACCCTCTCATATCAGAAGCTCTCTCAGTGTTGTACAAACTTAGGTAGTGATTTCTATAAGATGCACAAATATACAGCTAGTGTTGTAGGGCTTTATAATTTTTAGCTGAACTTTATAAATGTTACTTATTGCCTTTTCTCAATAAATCATTACGAGCAGTGGTTCTCAACAGGGGTGGTGGCTGTTACAGTTTGTTGTATTTGCTATGTAATAAATCACCCCAAAAACTCAGTGGCTGAAAACAACCATTTATTATTACTGCTCTTCCTTGTGTGGGTCAGCTGGGCTAGAATGGGCTCTTCTATCCAGCTGCAGTCAGTTGTTATCTGAGGTCAAAACGAAGACCTCACTGGAATGAATGACCAGGATGGCTCCCTCCCACAGCTCTGGCAATGGATGTTAGTTGTTGGCTATGAGCTCTGAGTGTGCCAACCAGAGGGGCCACATGTGACCTCTCTTTGCAGCTTGTGACCCTAACAGGATGGCAGCTATGTGGTAAGAGGGTGTGTCCCAAGAGCAAGCACCCCAAAACTCCCAGGTGGAAACCACAAGGCTTCTTACGATCTAACCTTGGAGGTCCTAGAAAATTTCTTCTACTGCATTCTTTCAGTTCGGCAAATCACTCAGGAATGCCCAGAAGCGAGAGGAAAAAACTTAGACTCTACCTCTTGGTGGGAGAGCAGCAAATCCCATGGCAGAAGAGCATGTGGGATGGGAGCTGTTATTGTGGCTGTCTACAGAAGATACCATCTGCCACAGTGGGGGAGTTGACGGGAGCCCTCTGAAATTATGGACTAATTTTTCTCATGTTTACATCTTTTTCAGAAGGGAACCCTGACATTAATAAGATTCTCAAGCGGATCTGGAGAAGGGCAGAGGGAGAAAGAGGGAACGAGAGAAGGAGAAGAAACAATCACTGATCTAGGTAGATTATAGGCTATTACATAATTAAATTTATTTTATACACTAATATTCCTATTAAGGTTTAAGGATATTTAATCTCTGCCACTTACTTGGAATTGCTCCACATCTACCTATTCACTAAGAAACTCAACCAATTAAAATTTTTTAAAAATCAGAATAATTCTGACAGTGTGACTATAATAGTTAAATGAACCTGGATGGATACACACACACATATAAATGTTCCAGATTTTTTAACGGGGGCCTGAGGGTGCTGATTCAGTGAGATTTGTATCATATTTTGGACCATGATTCCCATTAGAACTACCTGCATTTGATAGAAAGAGAGCTCTAATCAAGTATTAGTATTCTGCACACAGTTAGGGTGAAATTTTTTAGACCCCTGAAGCACAATCCTGCACAGCACAGAAACGGATTTCCATCATAGAGGATGAGATTTGATGACTTTTATCTCAGTATATGCAACTATAACCATTGTTATTACTCACAAACATTATCTGGTGTATGTTATAACATTGGACTCTGTGATGCCCAGAATATGTGACTACCTCAGAGAAGCTCTATTTTGAGTTAGAACTGTTACCAGAAAGGGGTCCCGATCCAGAACCCAAGAGAAGGTTCTTGGATCTTGTGCAAGAAAGAATTCAGGGTGAGTCCCTAAAGTGAAAGCAACTTTGTTAAGAAAGTAAAGGAATAAAAGGGCTGCTGGTTGCCCATTTTTATGGTTATTTATTGATGATATGCTAAACAAGGGGTGGATTATTCATGTCTCCCCTTTTTAGACCATACAAGGTAACTTCCTGATGTTGCCATGGCATTTGTAAACTGCCATGGCACTGGTGGGAGTGTAGCAGTGATGATGAACAGACGTCACTCTTGTGGCCATCTTGGTTTTGGTGAGTTTTGACCAGATTCTCTACTGTAAACTGTTTTTATCAGCAAAGTCTTTATGACCTGTATCTTGTGCTGACCTCCTATCTCATCCTGTGACTTAGAATGCCTTCAGTGTCTGGGAATGCAACCCAGTAGGTCTCAGCCATATTTTACCCAGCCCCTATTCAAGATGGAGTTGCTGTAGTTCAAACACCTCTGACAGAACTATTTCTGTTTATACCCCTATAATTGCTACTAGTTTCATGAACTTCAGTGCAGGTGAGAAGGAGAGGGCAGAGAATTTGGGAAGGAGTGCAGGAATCACAAGCCAGCTGCATTCTTCACAAGAGGTCAGTAGAAACACTAACACTAAGCACTCAACATACTAACCACACTCTTTAGTTAGAATACATATGTACATGTGCACATTCAAGACACAGAAATAACTAGGAAGGTGGAGGGTTTCTTTTGCTGTAGTTGAGGTTGCTCTTAAGTGTTTTTTGTCATGAGACAAAAGAGGTCATCATGCCTTGTGATAACCACAAGGCATGATCATTTTCCCAACTGCCGCTTATTCAAGCAGTGGCTTTTTTAAACAGACTGGGTAGCTGTCCCAGAAAATTCTGGATTCTGTAGATTTTTTTTCAATCTGTTTCCATGCCCTATAACCTATAAGTTACATATGAAGGCTTGGTTAGATTCAGGGCTAAAATTTGTGGCATGGATGCTTCAAGGTGGTACTGTGTGCTTCATATTACATCCCATCAGAAAGTAAATAATACCCATTTGCCCTGCTTTCAATGGTGCTAAGACTCATCAACAGATTCAGGTGGTGACTGCCTGATCCCTGGTTGTAAAGTTGTTGTATGACCCTTTGGCACCCTCGGAATGTCCAGCTCCTCATTAATATTTTACTTTTTAGTCTTAGCAGCCATTGATACTCATTTCCTAAATCAGTGATTTCGCTACATGTTGTAAAATGGTGATTTTTCTATCATTCTTTCTACATTTATTTGAATACTTCTGTCAGAATAGCTCTCTCTCATCAACTATTTTGTGACTTACAAATAGAGTTTTCACAGAAAATGCAGATCAAGACCTAATTCTTTCCTGTTAATTATTAATTTTCAGAGTACGAAGTTGATGGACTACCTCCAGCTGTGACAAATGAGTTGTGTTTGTTACTTTGGCTTTCTCTTTGGGGTATTACAAATTCATGAATTTTTATTTAATTAGTGAGTTTCCATAAATTGCCATCATTATTCTTTTTGATGGTGAAATTGTCCACCATTGGCCAGTGGTCAGCTTCCTTACTTCCCAGCATAATAAGGTGATTCATTTTCGGTTTGTCATTTCCCACCCCACCCCTGGAACCAGTTATTCCTCCAAGAACTACTTGTTTTTAGTAAAGAATAGTATTCAGAGCCCATCATGTAGGTATTAACACTCTTGTGTGACTGGGTTCTTACTGTTTCTGGGTTTTTTAAAAAACATTTTAAAGACATTAAGAACTTATATTTATATCCCAAATATGTTTGAATATTTTATATATCAAATTCAAGTTTCAATTTCAATATTCAATTAGTTCACTTTCAAATTTAATAAAAAACAACCCAAGTTTTTCTTTTAAATTTTATACTCGTGGCCAGGTGCAGTGGCTCACTCCTGTAATCCCAGCACTTTGGGAGGCTGGGTCAGGCGGATCACCAGGTCAAGAGATCGCGACCATCCTGGCCAACATGGTGAAACCCCGTCTCTACTAAAAATACAAAAATTAGCTGGGTGCAGTGGTGTGTGCCTGTAGTCCCAGCTACTCGGGAGGCTGAGGCAGAAGAATCACTTGAACCCGGGAGGTGGAGGTTGCAGTGAGCTGAGATCACACCACTGCACTCCAGCCTAGCGATAGAGCGAGACTCCACGTCAAAAAAAAAAAAAAAGAAGAAGAATTTAGGCCGGGCACGGTGGCTCATGCCTGTAATCCCAGCACTTTGGGAGGCCGAGGAGGGCGGATCATGAAGTCAGGAGATCGAGACCATCCTGGCTAACACGGTGAAACCCCGTCTCTACTAAAAATACAAAAAATTAGCCGGGAATGGTGGCGGGTGCCTGTAGTCCCAGCTACTTGGGAGGCTGAGGCAGGAGAATGGCATGAACCTGGGAGGCAGAGCTTGCACTGAGCTGAGATCATGCCACTGCACTCCAGCCTGGGAGACAGAGCAAGACTCCGTCTCAAAAAAAAAAAAATGAAATTTATACTCGTTATCTCCTTTCTCTTACAGTGAAAATTATGATTTCTAAAAATATCAACATTAATTTTTTATTTACAAGTATAGTATACATGTCTCAAAATAGAAATATAATATAGTTTATTAAAATATATAGATATTAATATTACCACTAACAAAAATTTGTGTTTTTGTCAGATTTTATTCCATTAATGATATGTAATATAACCTATATTCTAAAATACCCAGTGGACCTGACTAACTGCAGGTAGAAGCCTTTCCCTTGAGGAAGAGGAAAGGTCTGGCTAGGACAAGGGTCAAGATGGCTTCAGTTACCTCATCTCCCCTCTCCCCAAAAACCCTGAGAAGAGAGGAAGGACAAAGGTGAGCAGTGTGTGGGGATGTGTTAGCCTGTTGACAGGTAGCCCGAGAAGCTCTGAGTCCCACCCTCCGGGATAGTCGGGTGATGGTGGCAGCCCAGGAGATACGCCTGAAGACATGTTGAACAAAGACAGATGAAATAGGAGATGTGTGTTTATCTGTGCACAGCGTCTGTGCAGCGACTGCAACCATGAGATAGCCAGACATTTCATCACAGTGATGAAAATGTTTTGTTGCAGTTTGGCACTTAAAGATAGAATAAACTGCATAAATAAAAAGTATATACTCCCATCCCCACCCCTAGATCATCCAAAATATTTTACTGGACAGCATGTGGCACCAGCCTGACATTTTTGGGTGCATCACATGGCTCATTGCTATTATTTATCTTGTTCTTCTCAAGTTGACATTTAAGCACCTTATCCCCACACATGAGAGAAAAGATCCCATTTCTTTGGACTGTGTTTTTTCAGCCTGTGATTCAGAAGCACTGATATGCTGCTCTTTTAATTTTGAACCGTACTCCCATTTCTGCTGGGAGGCAGCAACGTGGAAAATAACAGGTGAGGCTTGCAGCCTTCAGGGAAATAGCAGGTGGGAAGAGTGATCAGGAAAAGCAAGGAAGGCTTTGGTTTTCTTTAAACTGAAATGTTTCTGCCTCTTTGAGACACCATGAGCTGACAGAGGCTTGTTTTCTTCTCTTCTCACCTTCTCCCCTTCTGTTTTGCCCACACCCTTCTTTTCAGGCTCAGAGAGGTGAAGTAACTTGCTCAAGTCTGATTCTCTGTCTCTAATTAATTAAGCCTGGCCCCTAGGAGCCTGCTGCTTTACCTCACACAGTCTGCCCCCTGTTGTAATGCATCAACATTAATTACTGGGAGCAATTTGGACATTTTGTTTCCCATTTTTCTAGCCCTTTCCTTAACCCTTTATATTCATAAAAACTTGCTTAAAGAAATAGTATCAAATAATGTTCAGAAGCATCCTAAAGAGGGAGGTTGCTAGAAATAGCGGGTCCTCTCTCTTGTATTTAAATTCTGATCTGATTAGCTCAGATCCAGTAGTGGAGCTCTAGTGGTGCTAATGAAGGAGGTCCCAGGTTTGCACCTCAAGGAACAATGGCTTGAATATTAAGTCTTAAAGTATGACGAGTGGAGATAATAGCTAAAGGATAACTCTTAGATCCTGTCTATGCTCCCACTCAACTGGGGAAACCTCAGCGGTACATAGCAAATTTGTATGTACCTTGTACATTGGATTACTACTCAGAAGTAGAAAGGAATGAACCACTGATACACACAACAGGGTTGAATCTCACAAGCATTACACTGAGCCAAAGAAGCCAGACACAAAGGAGAGCATACAGAGAGAAAACAGATCAGTGGTTATTTGAGGAAGGGAGAGTGTCTGATGGGAAAGGAGTTTGAGGGAACTTTCTGAGAGATGAAAATGTCTGTCTTGATTGATGATGCTGTATATTACAGGAGTGCATGGCTTTGTCAAAAATACATCTAATCGTACATTTATGATCCATGTACATCATCATAAGCAAATAATACCTTAATAAGTGTTTTATGTTGAATTATATGGGGTAATGGTAATTTTTTTTACCAATTTATCTTTTAAAAGTACATAACAGGCCAAAAAAGAAAACTTACACGTTAGAAAAAGATCTAATACAGTGCTGCACACATGGTAAGCACTCAATAAAAATGTTATTTATGATGAATAGCTTTGCAAGAGTAGTTCATTATGAAGAGTTCTTTCTTACAAGATGCCTCCTTTCAGCCCAGCAATATAGTCCAATTCTGCACTGTGTACAAGATTAAAGTTTCCCAGCCCTATATAAATATTTCCAGTAATCTTCTATTCCATCAATCCAGTTATACAGCCTTTTCATGGGAGTACAATAAATAAAATCAATACATTTTATTACTTCACCACCAGCAACTGTTACTACACCCAGATTCAAAGGCATAAGGCTGTCTGCAATGTTGATCCAAACTTTAGGGAGTTCTTTCTGAGGAAAGCACACTGCTATAATTTTGTATGAATAAGAAAAGCTATCCTTAAATCTTAAGGATTTCTTAGGTTGAAAAAAATACATATAAGGGCTATCAATCTCTATGTAGATCTCTACTGGATAAGTATAGTGGGGGGAGGGGGCACCAGCTAGTCTTCCAAAGAAATACATTTTCTGAAAATATATAGTGGATGAATTTTATATTTCTATAATAAAAAAGTGTCCACTACCAAGTCTCAGGCAAATTGGACAAATCACTTAGTAGTACTTACTTTTCTTAATTGTGCTGTTTCTAGCAGTGACTGAGGTCATAATGTATCTGTGACTATCTTCCATTATTTTTAATATTTTTACTCACTTTAAGGAGTATGACAAAGAAAATTAACTAACCAAAAAATCAAAAATGCAAACTAAATTGTAAGCTTCAGGTTAAGAGAAAATAATTTACTGTTAGTTTATATCTCCACAATGCTAAGTATGAGTCTGAAAACATTCTTTATCAACAAGAACTCCCCCAATATTTTCAATTGCTTTGTCTCTAGGGAATTCACACATAGAGAAGAAACAAGCAACAAAGCATTATAGGGCAGCTATTACAGGAAAAATATGATTTTCTGTTTCAATTTCTAGAATATAAATTCCTTTTTATTATTATACTTTAAGTTCTGGGGTACATGTGCAGAATGTGCAGGTTTGTTACATAGGTATATACATGCCATGGTGGTTTACTGCACAAAGATAAAATTTTTAAAGGAAAAAAATTGAAATGATGAAAAAGTAAGGGCAACTCAAAAACTGGGGAAAGTTTTAAATCCCGTGACCACATAGAAACATTTCCATTTTTTGGCCGGATGTGGTGGCTCACCACCTGTGATCCCAACACTTTGGGAGACTAAGGCAGGCAGATCACCAGAGGTCAGGAGTTCGAGAGCAGCCTGACCAACATGGTGAAACTCCATCTTTACTAAAGATACAAAAATTAGCCAGGCATGGTGGTGCAAGCCTATAATCCCAACTACTTGGGAGTCTGAGGCAGTAGAATCACTTGAACCCAGGAAGCAGAGGTTGCAGTGAGCCAAGATCGTGCCCCTGCACTCCAGCCTGGGCAACAGAGTGAGACTCCGTCTCAAAATAAAAAAAAAAAAAAAAGGAAAAAAGAAACATTTCCATTTTGTAATAAAAGAATTAGAACTTTCACAATTCAAACTTTATTTATTCCAGGAATCTCAAAATGGGATCTCCTGCACCAGCAGCACCCAGAGACTTGTTAGAATTGCACATCCCAGGCCTCACCCAGTCCGACTGAGTCAGAAATTCTAGGGGTGGGACCCAGCATCTGTGTTGCAACAAGCCCTCCAGGTGATGCTGATGCAGAGTAAAGTCCGAGAACCACTGACTCATTCCAAAAACATTTGTTGGGTGCCCACTGTGTGCCAGCCTCTGAAAAAAGAATTAGAGATACAAAATGGAGATTTATTACGATCTATAGTTTAATCGGTCACTAAAAAAGGAATATTTGCTCATCATTTTTTGAATACAGGAGAGTTGCCTGGGCACAGCTGGATCAGGTAGGACCACCAAGGATCCGGAGGCTGCTATGCAGGTTGTGGCAGTGGTGCTTAGTCAGTGGTGAAAGAATCCCCTGGGAGGATTTTTTCACCAGCACAAGCCTTGTCCCTCCCCAGGCCTCTGGAATCACAGTCTCTGGGAGTGGGGCTCAGGAAAGCGGTATTTTGTTAATTCCCCCCAGTAACTCTGATGTCCACGCTGAGTCCACCCCGAGTTAATCATGCTGCTGCTGTAAAGTTGTGTGGGTTCTGTGGTTTTTTCCATCACTGCCCTCCCGTCAGCTTCTGTAGGTATGCTCTAGGGCTCACCTGAACTGAGTCACCTATGGCAGCCCTGCTAGGGACAGGGGAATGGGAGTTTGCACATACATAAGGCAACATCTGCCCATTTGAACCATGGCTCTACTGAATCTGAATCTGAATCTTTGAAGGGAGGACTCCGGAGCATGTATTTTTTAAACAAACCTCCTGGAGGTTTTTTGTTTGTTTGTTTTGTTTTGTTTTGTTTTGTTTTTTCAGAGTCTCAATCTGTCACCCAGGCTGGAGTGCAGTGGCGCTATCTTGGCTCACTGCAACCTCTGTCTCCCTAGTTCAAGCAATTCTCCTACCTCAGCCTCCTGAGTAACTGGGATTACTGGCAAGTGCCACCGTGCCTGGCTAATTTTTTTATTTCTAGTAGAGACAGGGTTTCACCATATTGGTCAGGCTAGTCTCGAACTCCTGACCTCATGATCTGCCCGCCTTGGTCTCCCAAAGTGCTGGGATTACAGGCATGAGCCACCGCACCCGGCCACCCCCTGGAGATTTTTAAGCACACAACAATTTGAAGTGTACCACTTTGTCAAGCCCTCTAAGGAGCTACTTTAACGGTCCGTTACAGTCAAGTCCCCAGGAGTCTCTCAGAGAACATTCCCTTTGTCTCTTTATACATGTGGTAGGAAATAATAGCCCCCAACAAAGATGTCCACATCTTAATTCCCTGAATCTGTAAATGTTATCTTATGTGGCAAAAAGGACTTGACAGACAAGATTAAGAATTTGTGGTGGGCCTGAGCATGGTGGTTCACGCCTGTAATCCCAGCATTTTGGGAGGCCGAGGCAGGTGGATCACCTGAGGTCAGGAGTTCGACACCAGCCTAGTCAACATGGTAAATCCCCATCTCTACTAAAAATACAAAAATTAGCCAGGCATGGTGCCACATGCCTGTAATCCCAGCTACTAGGCTGAGGCAGGAGAATCACTTCAACCTGGGAGGCAGAGGTTGCAGTGAGCCAAGATTGTACCATTGTACTCCTGCCTGGGCAACAAAGTGAGCCTCCATCTCAAAAAAAAAAAAAAAATTGTGGTGGATGGTTGATTCTTTGGATCATCTGGGTGTGCCAGATGTAGTGAGAAAGATCCTTATAAGAGGAGGCTCACAGGTCAGAGTCAGCACTTTGAAGATGTTCCAGTGCTGGCTTTAAAGATGGAGCAAGAGGCCACAAGCCAAAGAATGCAGGCAGCCCCAAGAAGCTTAGAAAGGCAAGAACACAGTCTCCCCTAGAGCCTCCTGAAGGAATGTAGCCTTGCTAACACCCTCTTTGGTGTTAAACCCTTTTTGGGTTTCTGACCCAGATTTGTGGTAACATATTATACCAGCTGTTGTTCCAAATCCCATTGACTCCAGTGGGGGAAGGTACCAGATTCAAGAGGCCCAAGAAGAGACCCAGAGCCACCAAAGGAGACATGGGGTCTTACTGGGGCCTTACATACAGAATAAAGAGTCCAATGGTGGTGGGCTGAACAGATCCGCAACTGCTTGCAAAAGGTGTGCGGTTTATATAGCATTTTTCTCCACCTGGCAACCTTCACTTAACCCAAAACAATCCCCTGCATGGCTTGCATTCCATGGCCTGGGGTGGGTGCAGAGTAGAGAGGGGGGTGCTCAGATATTTCTTATTGAAAAGGAGTGAATCTCCCAGTTGGCCAATCCCTGAGCCCTTAGCTTGGAACTCCGAACACACATTCATGTGCGTTGCCATACAGGGTCATTCTCAGGAAATGCGTAAGCTATTGCTATCAAGTGCATTTACCATACCCCAGCAACAGGGAAATAATATAATATGTAGAAGATATAGAAGGGAAAATAATTGAGAGACAAGTAGTGCTATTAACTGAAGAAACTTACCTCATTTGGAGATTCTAACACATAAGAGATAGCATCTTTAGTGTTCCCTTGGGATTTATATTTATTAAACAATTTCTTTGACTAGAAGTCTTAACTATATCTGTAGTTACAGTAATCATAAAAAATTACAGAACCTTAAAAAAAAGAAACTAAGTTACTTGACAACAGTTCGTTTCCGATTCATTTCACCTTCACAACACTGTCAGATGATACAGAATACCAACTACTGTGTACAGCTAATGACACCATTTTCACTAGTGTCTAATCCCCCAAGAGCTGACAAGTCTAAAAATATTAATTTGGAGGAAGAATCAGGAAACTCATTCATAATGGACATATTTGATGTGATGTCATCAGTTACACAGTAAAACCTGTGAAGGAACATAGCACAGGGAAAAAGCATTCAAATCCCCTTGTTTGGAATATTTAAAAATAGGTGAACAATTGCCACCTTCTCCCACTCATCCTTGCTTCCCTCTTACCAGTAAAGGGTTCATTCCTCTAAGCTGTGGTTCTCATTCTGAGTGTGCATCAGAATCACCTGGAGGGCTTGTTAACACACAGATGGCTGGGTCCCACCCCAGGGTTTCTGAGGCAGTAGGTCTAGGCGCAGAGCCTAAGAAGGTGCATTTCTAACATGTTCCATGGTGCCACCCTACTGCCTGTCCGGGGATCATGCTCTGAAAATTGCAGACCACAGTAGTGGCTCTCAACATTAGCTGTAGGTGAGCATCACTTGAGCACGTGTAGGAGCCTTAGTGTCCAAACCACACTGAGGCCAATTAAGTCAGACTTCCTGGCACTGAGATTCAGAAATCACTATTTTAAACTCCCCAAGTGATGCCAATGTGCATCCAAAGTTGCTAACCACTGTTCTCAAAGTCAAAATAACAGTGAATGCCTGGCACGGTGGCTCATGTCTGTAATCCCAGCACTTTGGGAGGCCAGGGTGGGTGGATCACCTGAGCTCAGGAGTTCAAGACTAGCCTGACCAACAGGTTTGGTGGTGCGTGCCTGTATAATTCCAGCTACTTGGGAGGCTGAGGCAGGAGAATCGCTCGAACCCAGGAGGCGGAGGTTGCAGTGAGCTGAGATCGCACTCCAGCCTGGGCAGCAAAGCAAGACTCCATCTCTAAATAAATGAATGAATGAATAAATAAATAAAACAGTGAAGAAGGGGAGCAAGTACATGTTAGGGAGAAGAAGCAGCAACACTGCCAGTGAGATGCCCAACCCCTCAGCCGCTCCTTGAGCCTAGGATGCCGTGCCATGCAGATGCTTCTCCTGCCTCACAGTCTAAGTTTAAAAACATCTGATCTCAAGGAATAAGAATATGATGCTACAACATACTGCCCAGTCAAAGGATATGACAGGGGAAAATGGTAACCTGCTGAAACAAATAATACAATTCTAAACACTGTCTATATAAAAATTTAGAATTGTTTTAAATTTTAAGAAAAGCCTTTAATCTTTACAGAAGGACTCAAAGGAACCACAGTTTCTTAAATGAAATAAAAGTTCAGTGCTTTATCTCCCAAATAGCCTCCTTATTTTCTATTTTTCAGGCAGTTAATGTCCCATGCTTCATATCCAAGTGTTTCTCTCCTTCTTACAAACACCCACCCTATTTTTATTGTCATGAATAGTCATTGGTTCCAAACAATGTCTAATTACCAATTTGTTAGTAAGTTGTCAATTCAGGTTTTGTTCATTTAAATTCATCGTTTTCTGTGGATATCTACATGACCTAGAATTTAGGTCATGCTGCAAGTAGAATATGCTACTTTTGCTCCTTTTTGAAATAACTGCAAGGTGGTACTACTTTCTAGCACAGTTTTCTCCTGCTGCCAATGCTGAAGAAGCTCGAAAAATAATTGCCTTTTGAGGGGCTTTTTCTTATCTGCCCCCCAAGAGTGGCTCCAATCTATTCATAAAAGTTTGATACGTGAGCTGATATATGTACTCATTTTTATCCTAAATTTGATTGATCTATGTACAGAAAGATACTTTGGATTTTAGCATCTATCAACAAATATCATAAATCCCTCAAGCAAATATGTTTGTAACATACTGTGAGAAATAGGTGTTTAGAGTCACATTTCTTTCTCCCAGTGTATTGGATGTGTAAATTTCTTAAATATTTACTTATATGAAAGAAATGTACAAATTCTTTCCACCTTTCCTTCATGGTAGGAATCAAGTTCTAAATGCCCTCTTTTCAGTTTTCTTTAGGTGATTGTGAAGGAGAAGCTTGAAGGACTGACCTTTACTTCAAATCACACCTATTTTAGCCCATTTTTTTAAAAGATACTATGATCCTATGTCTTGTATCACAGAGTTGAATCTTCTCCAGAACACAGACCAGATTTTATTTATGGTGCTAATTTATTAATATAAATCAGGTCACAGGACAAACTAAACAAAGGTGAATTATAAGATTTAATTCATCAATGCCAAATTAAAATGTGAAAATGTATGTCAAATGGATTATTTAATATTAAATGTATTACACACATGCACACAAATTTAACTATTTTCACACTTGTTTCCGAAGTATATATGTCTTTGTTGCTATTTGCCTGATAATATGTAATGGCTAAAAGGAATTCACTTATTTCAGGAAAAGTAAAAGTTGGAACCTCTACTCTTATACCCTGTCTTAGTAAATTTGGGCCGCTATAACAAAATACTATAAATGGGTGTCTCATAAACAACAAACATTTATTTCTCACAGTTCTGAAGGCTGGGAAGTCCAAGATCAAGGTGCTGGCAGATCCAGTGTTTGGTAAGGGCCTGCCTCCTGGTTCATAGAAAGGACAGCTTCTCCATATGTCCTCACATGGAGAAAGGTCAAGGCAGCTCTCTGGAGCCTCATTTATAAGGGCACTAATCCCATTCATGAGGGCTCCACTCTCCCTCTTGACCACTCCCCCCAACCTCCCAAAGGCCCTACCTCCTAATATCATAACATTGGTGGTTAGGTTTCAACATATGAATTTTGGGGGGATGCAAACATTCATGTCATAGCATACCCCCTATGTTTTGGTAAACATATATAGGTCCATACCATAAACACCATACTTGAACTGCATTGTTGTTGTTGTTGTTAGATAGTTCTCCATGTAACTACAGTAAGATTTCCATGGAAAGACTTGTAGACTATTTCCATGTTTGGATGGATCCTAATGTGATTTAACTAATCCCTTATTGATTGACATTTATTTCTATTATTCAATATTGTAAACAACTTTACAAGAAACAACCTTGTATCACATATCCATTTCCTTACAATAAATTCCTAGAAGTGGAATTGCTAGGAAAGACAACATAAATATTTGAAATATGAATAGGTTTTACTAGATGTCCCCAAAGATGTTACACCAAATTTCATGTTACTAAGTGCTTGTTTTCCTCTATGATCACTAGCACAGGTTTTTTTTAAATTTTTTTTATTTTTCTTTCGAGGGAGACCAGAGTTTTATTATTACTCAAATCAGTCTCCCCAAACATTTGGGGAGCAGTTTTTTGTTGTTGTTGTTTTGGCTTGGTTTGAGAGGGAGTCTTGCTCCCTCGCCAGGCTAGAGTGCGGTGGCGTGATCTCGGCTCACTGGAACCTCCGCCTCCCAAGTTCAAATGATTCTCTTGCCTCAGCCTCCCAGGTAGCTGGGACTACAGGCATGCACCACCACACCCAGCTAATTTTTGTATTTTTAGTAGAGACAGGGTTTCACCATGTTGGCCAGGATGGTCTTGATCGCTTGACCTTGTGATCCACCCACCTCGGCCTCCCAAAGTGCTGGGATTACAGGCGTGAGCCACTGGGCCTGGCCTGGAAGCAGAGTTTTGAAGGATAACTTGGTGGGTGGGAGGAAGCCAGTGAGCCAGGAGTGCGGATTGGTCAGGGATGAAATCACAGGGAGTTGAAGCTGTCTTCTTGTGCTGAGTCAGTTCCTGGGTGGGGGCGGCAAGATCAGATGAGCCAGTTTATCGATCTGGGTGGGGTCAGCTGATCCATCAAGTGCAGGGTCTGCAAAATATCTCAAGCACTGATCTTAGGAGCACTTTAGGAGTGGTCAGAATCTTGTTGCCTCTCCCTGCATGACTCCTAAGCCATAATTTCTAATCTTGTGGCTGTTAGTCCTACAATCTAGTCAGTTTGACCTTAAAGCACATAGCAAATCTGATATCTGACCTTAATTTAGACCAAATGTCTACATTTTCAAGGCTTTTTTTTTTTTTTTTTTTTTTGAGACCAAGTCCCACAATGGAATCTCTGCTCACTGCAACCTCTGCCTCCGGGGTTCAAGTGATTCCCCTGCCTCAGCTTCCTGAATAGCTGGGGTTGCAGGCACCCACCACCACGCCCAGCTAATTTTTGTATTTTTAGTAGAGATGGGGTTTTGCCATGTTGGCCAGGTTTGTCTCAAACACTTGACCTCAGGTGATCCGCCTGCCTCGGCCTCCCAAAGAGCTGGGATTACAGGCGTGAGCCACTGGGCCCAGCCATTACCAATACTCTTTAAAACTGTCATTATTTCCAAAAGATTGCTAAAGTCACATGAACAAAAAGGCATTAAATTTTCTATTTTTCTGACAAAATATTTGATTTAAGTGCTTAGTTTTCAAAGCCAATTAATCAGAGTTCTTTTATATATAAACATAACACAGACACCCAACACATATAAATACAGACAGACAGAAGATTTGGCACTCGTAAGAGTTTTCATTTGCCGGTTTCTTAATTGGATTACTGGCTTCAGAGTGGAGCCCTTGGAGGAAGAGGGCCAGGAAAGCATGCATTTCTAGGGCCAAATAAGCAGCAAATAAGCAGCTGAAGGCAAAGACATATCCCCAAAATTAAGCTTGCCATATTATACTGGATTCTGGATCCCCAGAAGGAAGGAAATACTACTGAAGAAGACAATGCAGTGCTTTTACCAGACATTTCATTGCAAGACAACCCAAAGCCAATCAGCCTGTTTTGTCATCAGTCCATCCCCCATGGGGATCTTATCTTCCAGTGTAGGGTGGAGATGTTTCCTTATCTTCCAGGTGGACAATAGCGTGCTTGTCTGATCCAAGTGTGCAAAGGGTCAAGTATCCCTCCATAACTACTATTAGCCATCCCTTAAAGCATATTTCCTACCTAGTTATTACACACCAAAGCTCTCTCACAATGCAAAGTAATTTCTGATACCCCTAAAACTCAAAACCATCAGATAACACAATGCAAAACAGAACAGAGACTTTGATTTTGAGAGGGATCTACCCATTTTTAATTCCTGGGGTTTCATGAGGAAAATGGAGGTTTTACCCAAAATGGGGTCTGTGGTGCCTTCTCCTTTTTCCCAATGAGTCCCAGGCTACCAGAAGAGCCTGTTGTGTGTGCATTAAGAGTGGACAAAGAAAGAAAATGGAGAAAAATAATTCCATCAACTGAGAAGAAAAAACCTTTTTCCAGAAAAACAAGTTCCAAGAAGAGAAAACTATAGAGGCCTTTTAAATATGCCTATAGCTTGTTTATCCACTTTTAATTAAGCTGACTTTTAACCATAGCACTCTTTAAAAAAAGTCCTTTAAAATTTTTTTATTCCCCAACTCTAGCCATGCCAAGTGGCCAATATTTTTGACTTTTGAATTCTACCACAGGTAACTTCCTACATGAAATTAATCAGTTATAACTAAGGTTATAATTTAACCAGGGACACAGGTGTCTCAAAGACGTGGTAAGCAGTTTCTTTTTTTGCAAGATTTAGAATCTTCCCCAGGGTCGTTTAGAGAAAGGAAAATTCAAGACGGGAAATCAGAAACTATCCATGAGGGGGGAAAAAACCTCAATAAATGGCAAAGTTACATAAATAAAAAAACAGAAAGGAATCATTTCAGAAGCCAAGGATAGAAGCCAGGCCGCCATTGTCAAAAAGCAAAGCCTTAGCTAATGAGCAGTTTCTATTGCTCTTCCCAGAAGGAGCCTAGAGAAGCAAATTTGAAGCTTGCAAAGGCTTTTAACGGCCCAAGGAAATTTTTAGGGTTAACTATGACATGAATCTCAAAATTCCTGTCCTCTGATGGTGGAAACCAAGAGAAAGTATCCCCACATGGTCACAAGGTTAAGCTCTTAAGGAAACAAAACAAGACAGAGAAATTTCATACAGTATTGGTTTCAGAGACCTGTAGCAAAGTTTGTGACTCATAAGCCTGATGGGCTGACTTGAAAAGCAGGCTTAGAAGGGTCCTAAACCCACATTCTATCCAGTGATATCAGAATACAGAAAGACAAATTCTTAGCACAAAGTACACCAGATTTGCTACCGCTTAAGACTAGTCTCACAAATCCTTTTTCTTAATCAAATCTTTGTAGAGAGACAAATAGTGACGTTTACCATTTACCCAGACAGAGAGAGAGAGAGACCAGGAACTTGGCTGGTAAGAATTTATCATTTTTGCCGGCATACCAGGCTTCCGGGCTCCCTTTCTCTGCAGCTTCCAGAAGAACAGAGTGGCTTCTGCTGGCCCTGCTCACTGCGCCATAGCTGTGGGGTTCAAGCCACTTTTCAAGAAAAAATCACCCTTTCCTGTTTTATGGAACCATAAGCATGATTCTTACTTTGCCAGATGCTACCCAACAGGCGGTATGGGAAACTGAATTATCATTTCCCATCCCAGCAATACACACATCAAAACAAACATAGCACCTCCTTCAGCACCCAGTATCAACCTGGCAAAGCTCAAACTTTTTCCCATTGGTCCCTTTTGCCTTGGATCCATTGCAGGTGGGGATGGGCGACCTCTGAATGGTAATTCACATGGGGTCTCTGGGTAAAGTGAAGAGCAGAGACAGGCCCCAAGAGACAGGCCTGTTGAGCTTTCTTTAGGGCTCACTGAATGTGACCAGACAAATAAGGAGGGTTCTCTGAGTTAGGCCTGTTGGACTTCCATCCGCAACCCCTTCTGGGATCCCTTCCACATATGCAAATACACACAAAGATGAGAGGGACAGAAGACCTTCCAAATCAGATTCCCAACCAAGAACTCCAAGAGTATCCCTTCCAAACTATCCTCCTTTTCTCCGTCTGAGAAACCTCCTCGAAATCATCTTGATGGAGAAGTCTCCCAAACCAGGACTCTTCCTACTAGTTAGAAAGAGCCAAGACCTCCCAAGAGCCGAACAGACACCCAGCAATGAGGCTATAGACAGCGACACCCCATGGTGAAGCTACAAACAGACATCAGGCAATGGGGCTACCGACACCCCACCATAGGGCTACAGAACCAGTGGGGAGAAGGAAAGAGGCATTGGCAACACCTAGGATAATCACCAATCCAGACACCCAGCAACGGGGCTATAGACAGACACCTCACCATGGGGCTACAGACACCCTGTGGTAGGGCTACAGTTAAGGGACATCTCCCCGTGACTATTTCTCCATTGCAATTAAATCCATGCACACTGGGTCGGCAACACCCCGCCAGTAGAGAGCATACCAGAGTCAGCTCCCAGTCCAAGAGAAGTAGGCGGCCGCTTGGGCTGGCTTCTGGATCCATCTCAGCACAGGTTTTTATCTTAAAAGGTTGTTTTGAGATGGAATTAACATATCGTAAAGTTTACTTATTTGAACTATACGATTCAATGATTTTTAGTAAATTCACACAGTTGTACAACTCTCACCACCATCCAGCTTTAGAATATTTCCAGTACCCTGCAAAGGCCCCTCATGCCCATTTGTAACTCCCACCCTAATGCCGAGGAACTACTAGTCTACTTCCTACTTCCATAGATGTACCTTTTTTGAATATTTCATGTAAATGGAATCATTCGTGAATCCCGAAGGCCCTACTTGAGAGTGAATGAGTGCTTTTCCTCGACCCTGATTCTGCGTTTGATAAGAAACTTCTCTGTCTGTCCGGGGGCTCAAGGATGATTTTTTTTTTTTTTTTTTTTTTTTGAGAGAGAGTCTCGCTCTGTCGCCCAGGCTGGAGTGCAGTGGCGCGATCTCGGCTGACTGCAAGCTCCGCCTCCCGGGTTTACGCCACTCTCCAGCCTCAGCCTCTGGAGCAGCTGGGACTACAGGCGCCCGCCACCGCTCCCGGCTAATTTTTGTATTTTTAGTAGAGACAGAGTTTCACTGTGGTCTCCATCACCTGACCTCGGAATCCGCCCGCCTCAGCCTCCCAAAGTGCTGGGATTACAGGCGTGAGCCACCGCAACCGGCCTCAAGGGTGATTTTAAGGCTCAGGCAGTCAATGGCTTTTTAAGTCTAGGCTTATGTGGAACCCTACCCAAAGTTCTTTCATAAACATAACTATTATCCGTTATTTCTTTCCTTGCTTCCTCAGCTTCATGCCTCTCTCACATGCACCCAATTTGATGCCAGCATCCCTGAAGTCACACGGTTTGGGAGGAAAAAACTACACCTTAAGTTGTATGTCCTATTGTTTGGAATCTAAAAACAGTTGGTGTTTCAATCTCTTTGATGCCCCAAATTTCTTCTCTCTATTTATTGTTATTTCTGCTTGGAACCTGTCAAGCTATTTACTCATTCATTTTCTTTTTCTTCTAATACCTTCCTAATGGAAGCCAGTAACCACCAACATGTATCACAAAATTCTGTTTTCCAATCTCTTTCCCTAGAGCTACAGGCTCTATAAGTACCTGGCTGCCTTTATGCTATTTCCGGTGACAGTTTTAACACAGATTTTATCTTCCTTACTTATTTTTTAACTTTTATTTTAGGTTTGGGGGTACATGTGCACATTTGTTATATAGGTAAACTCATGTCATGGGATTTGTTGTACAGATTAATTCATCACCCAGGTATTAAGCCCAGTACCCAAGAGTTATCTTTTCTGCTCCTCTCCTTCCTCCCACCCTCCACCCTCAAGTAGACCCTGGTGTCTGTTGTTTCCTTCTTTGTGTCCATGAGTTCTTATCATTTAGCTCCCACTTGTAAGTGAGAACATGCGGTATTTGTTTTTCCGGTTAGCTCCATTCATGTTCCTGCAAAAGACTATGAGCTCATACTTTTCTATGGCTGCATGGTATTCCATGGTGTATATGTACCACATTTTCTTTAACCAATCTGTCATTGATGGGCATTTAGGCTGACTCCATGTCTTTGCTATTGTGAGTAGTTAACACATATTTTACCACTGTATTACATGAGTCTCCATCTTCCTATCCTCTGACATTAATGTCCTCACTACCCGATGCTGATTCCACATATTTTAGGTTTTTATTACAGAGTAGTACCTCAGTTTCAATGCTAATATCTCTATTAGTTAAGATTATGCTAGCACTAAAATGAATAACCCCCAAATCTCAGTATCTTAACATAATAGAATTTTATTTTTCAATCTGATATCAGTTCAAGCCAGTGGGAATGAAGGGTATTCTGCCCCACAGTTCTTTAGAAACAGCCTGACAAATGCTCTGCTGTCTTTCACAAATGCCTTCCAAGCTCACCCTGCACTGACACACCATCAGCAAATAAGGAAGGAGAGAGCCTTGAGAATTGTGTAAGAGGTAATTTTAGGCCAGACCTGGAAGCATTGTGCAGGATTGTATCACTTCTGCCACATTCCTTTGGGAAGAATTCATTCTCATGTCCTTACCTCACTTCCAGGGAGGCTGAGAAATGTAGCCTATCTCTGTACTCAGAAGGAAAATCAAGCAAGTTTGGCAAACAGCTAGCCAGTATTTACCATAGTTTCATGTTAAACATTTAGCCTTTGACTCAATAATTCCAGTTGTAAAGATCTTTGCTAAAAAATATTCTGAAATACAAACATGTTAATTCTTAGGTCATTTAAAGTCACAAAAATAAATATATAAATAAATAGAACACTAAATATAGAGTTCATTTATGTAATGGAATATTACATAGCAATTAAAACTTATGTTTCTCACCAGGTATGGTGGCTCACGCCTGTAATCCCAGCACTTTGGGAGACCAAGGTGGACAGATCACTTGAGGTCAGGAGTTCAAGACCAGCCTGGCCAACATGGTGAAACCCCATCTCTACTAAACAAATACAAAAATTAGCAGGGTGTGGTGGCATGTGCCTATAATCCCAACTACTTGGGAGGCTGAGGCATGAGAATCGCTTGAACCCGGGAGGCAGAGGTTGCAGTGAGCCAAGATCATGCCACTGCACTCTTCACTCCAGCCTAGGTGACAGAAAGACATTCTGCTTAAAAAAAAAAATGTTTATTAAAAATTTTAATCACATAGGAAAATGTTGCTGATATAAAATTAAGAAAAACCCTGGAAACAAATGTATACATATAATATATATATATTTTTTTAAATAGAGCAGTAAAATTATTGGAAGGAAACATGCCAGAATGATGACACCTATAATCTCACCTATAATGTATGGTAGAAGTGCAGATTTGTCTGTTTTTTTTGTGTGTGATTCTTATGATCCAAATTCATTACAATGTAGTGCCATTATAATCAGAGAGAAAATAAATATTATTCTAAAACATAATAAATTTATAGCCAGACCTATGCCTTCTAGTACTCTAACCATCTCAAATGTCAATATCTTTTATAATGAATTCAGCAAAGTAACATAATAATAAAATAATGTATCTTTAAATAGAAGTCAATATTATCATTATTTAATTACATATATCAGAAAAATACTTTGAGATGAATAAAGCTAATACAGTTTCCTCAGAGACAACAGTACTTTAGGAATGCAATTTTGACTTATATTTCCCTACAATATGCCTTCTGTGTTTTATGTTTTAATTTCATTTACAAAAAAATCCACAACTATTTATGAAAATATCTTCTAATAGTCTCTCTCTCTCTCTCTGTCTCTACAATATACAGCCTGTCAAAGTACACTTCACCAGCTGCTGGCAGATGGCCTTTATCACTCATCAAGGTTTTTAGTAGAAGTTTATTTTCTGTATGTCCATTAGCTTCTGCACTTGGGACAAACAGACAAAAAAGACGGAAATCACCAGATTATTATCACATTGTTTCTCAGAATATAGAATGGATGGTGGCCACATTTCATGAACAGTTTCTATTAACACTTATTTTCAATCTTAGACTCTTCATAACCAGATATTCCCAAATCCCTTATACTTACCTGAAATGAAGCTATTATTCTCACCTATGTATCAGTACCGTGAATCTATCGATTATCAGTATTTAAGAGCTGTTGATTTTTCTGATCACATTTGAGGGTTATGTGTATGTTAGAATAAATGATGCTCATCTTTTTCAGCCATTGTGGAAATAGGACTACTTATCCGAATTTTTGGCCAATTAACCTCCATGACTCATGCATAGCCATTCAAATGTGCTCCCATGGGATTTATTGTGTGTGTGTGTGTGTGTGTGTGTGTGCGCGTGCGTGTGTAATATACATATATACACATAAGACATTGTGAAAATAAATCAGGGCATAGTATATAAAATGGTATGTTTGTGCTTTGTTAATAAAGTACTTTGCCCTTAATTTTTTTTCTACTTAAAAATGAATTCATATCATTCTGTCACCTCACTCATACCCTAGTATTTAGATTGTTTTCTATTGTGTTTTATTTATTTTTTCTTTTATTTGGGAAAAGACAAAACTTTAAAATCCATATATCTTATTAAATTTTTTTTATTATTTCCATTTGTGAATATATTTTTTGTTTCTGACAATGCTTAATGTACAATGGGTAACTATGAATAGTAAAAGTTGTATGGAACTACTAACACAATTCTGAAATCTAATCTTTAATATTTTGCCAGGGATTATGCAGAAACTTATAATTATGTTTTACTTTGGATTTACCCCATCTTTACTTTATCTCACATTAAAATGTAATCAAAATCAGCCTGTTTCCAATCGGTTGCAAATCCCCTTCTTAAAGCACCTATTCAAAAGTTTCCCCAATTTTCATTTTCTCTGTCTTTTCTTATTATATTAAATCCTGATATCTGAAAATTGAACTATATAGTAGCATTGCCATATTCCTTTAGAAATACAGATCATATCTATTATTCGTGTATTTTCACATTATAACTGTGTTTTTTTTAATCCTTGACAGGTTGCAATTAGATTTCTAGTATGCCATTGTATTACAGTAAATACCATTATTATGGTAGAAATAATTCACTTTGTTTAGTGCACTGTTCAGATAGTCTGCTGAGATGACTCTGATACCAAATGTCATTTTCATTCTTTAATTATAATTTTTAATCTTTTCTGGTTTACCATTCTTTCAGTAGATTAATTATTTTTATTCTAAACTTCAGAAATTGTCTGAGTTTAATAATGTTTATTAATAAGAATTATAATATCCTATTGCTTTTTTTCCCCCTGCAGAACAGTAGGAGTAATTTTGTTATTCTCCAGCTCTCTGACTGCAATATACTGGAGCATTGTGTGGAAGAACAACCCTCAGATGCATTTAGTAGTTGAATGCATTTCTGAGCGTAGTTGTTACTTGCATTCCAAATAGTTAGTAGTTACCACCTGAAAAGTCACTCCATCAGGAACAAAGTTCCCTTTGTCTAGGGCTGTTGTTTATATACACAGTGTATAATTAGGCCAAATTCTTGGGCCGGGCGCGGTGGCTCAAGCCTGTAATCCCAGCACTTTGGGAGGCCGAGACGGGTGGATCACGAGGTCAGGAGATCGAGACCATCCTGGCTAACACGGTGAAACCCCGTCTCTACTAAAAAATACAAAAAACTAGCCGGGCGCAGTGGCGGGCGCCTGTAGTCCCGGCTACTCGGGAGGCTGAGGCAGGAGAATGGCGGGAACCCGGGAGGCGGAGCTTGCAGTGAGCTGAGATCCGGCCACTGCACTCCAGCCTGGGCGACAGAGCGAGACTCCGTCTCAAAAAAAAAAAAAAAAAAAAAAAAAAAAAAAAAAAAAAAAAAAAAAATTAGGCCAAATTCTGACATCACAAACAAAATTTAAAGCATGTATATATTAAACACATCCATAATAAGATTAGATGCCCTGTGAGGACAGGGACAATGTCTATCATGCTTAATCATTAAATCCCTACGACATACTACAAAGCACTGGCACATAGTAGGTGCTCATTAAAGACGACTTGGCTGAGTAAGCATGCACATGAATGACCCTCATCGGATTATGGGTTCAGTTGTTGTCTCTCTTGCTGCATGCATGGATACATCTTTATCTAAAAAGTTCAATTCAATCTAAGCAAATCATGTCAGTGAGAAATGCAGTGTAATGGAAGAGGATGCACTCTACAGTCTCTTTAGAGCTAATTCTCCTATTTCTCGTAGTGGTGTGATTCGGTCCAAGCTGTTTTTATCTCTCTTAGCCTTGATTGCTTTATCTATACAATAGAAAAAATAATGTCTACCTCCCAGATTTGTTGTGAGAATTAAATGAAGCATTATTTGAAAATTATCTACTACTTTGTCCAATTTGAGCATTCATGATCATTAGGTTTGGGGGATAAATACTGGCAGCCTTGAATACCAGTCAGTGATTGTCGCATATCAAACAACCACCCAGCTGATTTCATCTGAGTGATTCTGAGCTGCAGTTGAGATCCAACTCTGCTCCATGTGTTTCTCATCTTTCTTGGACCAGAAGGGCACCTAGAACATATTTCTATCATGGTCTTAGCAGAGATGCAAGAGGGCAAGCCTACTGAACAAGCCCATTTTTAACCCCTGTCTTCGTCACAACATCACATTGGCTAAAGCATGCTCTGTGGTCATCCTAAAGTCAAAGCATGGGAAGTGTTCTTTTTACATAGTACTTTTAAACAATAATCCAATTTAATACACCTTTCATAACTCTAGGTAGATGAGAGTCATAGGTCTTTTCTTCTAAATCCTGGCCACCAGGCAGAATGATACAATGGAAAGAAGTCTCAGATGGCATTCTGCCACACATACAGATAAGTAGGCACAAAAGCAGTCATAGAACCTGTTCTGTAAGCTTGAGGAGGTCCCAGATCTCTACCTTTTTATGTGCTCTGATGACTCCTTGAATGAAAAGGTTTATTATAGTGGCAAGATTAACTAATTTTTTAATAGAAATGGTCAGATTTTTCAAATCAAATAGAAATGATCTACTGGTTCAGTCAGAAGTCAGGAGTACCATTCTGAAAGCTATCAAGTATTGGGACTTTAAAAATATTATGTCCTATGCATGCAAAGATAGGAATTTCAGTGTAATATTTTCAGAAAATCCACATTTCCTTATCATTACTAATTTTATCAATACAGAAATAATTTCTAATAAACATATTTCTAATAATTTAGCCATTACCAAAATCTCTGGTGTTGATCAAAACTTAAGAAGAAAACTTGCTGAAGTGTCTCTGGCTCACATCTCTCCAGTGTGGCATAACCATTCCCAGTATTCCCAATTAGGATAGATTTCCAATCAGGGTACTCCAAAAGGTAGCCAACCTTCGCCTGAATAGAATTGTACGCTAACACTGTACACTAAAACTAAATCACTATGTTAAAGTATTTTAAAAGTAAAATTACAGACAACACAATTAGATATCCAAAAATCAATGTTTGCTGGGTGATTTCCATACCTGCCATCTTACATTCAAAACTGTAAATTACTGTTAAGTTGTGTCTCTGTGATTCTAGAAAAGAAAATTAAATATGTAATAATCACTTGTTGTTGATCTAAGTATTTGGCAAAACATGTTTAGTTGCACTGAATTCATTCTTTTTACATCACAAAACCGAGGATGTAAAATTGGGCTAAAAATGAATGAAAACAGCCATTTTAAAATCGTATCACAATTCATGACCACAAGATTTAATTTAGCTTTCACTTGAGAACAAAGTACTCAAAATAGCATTAGCATTTCACATTCTTTTTTTTTTTTTTTTGAGGCTGAGTCTCCCTCTGTCACCCAGGCTGGAGTGCAGTGGCCAGATCTCAGCTCACTGCAAGCTCCGCCTCCTGGGTTCACGCCATTCTCCTGCCTCAGCCTCCCGAGTAGCTGGGACTACAGGCGGCCGCCACCTCACCCGGCTAGTTTTTTCTATTTTTTTTTAGTAGAGACAGGGTTTCACCGTGTTAGCCAGGAGGGGCCCCTCTCGGCCTCCCAAAGTGCTGGGATTACAGGCTTGAGCCACCGCGCCCGGCCAGCATTTCACATTCTTAAGACTTTTGGCCAGAAAACTGAGATGAGACAGTAAATCTATCTTCGGGACTCTTCTGTAGCTGTCAGGTTGTTTTGCTTAGACTGTCTGGATAGAGCTGGTGTGAAACTCCCCAGAATGTCCCTGTCATACAAATCTCAGGTGATTATAACTGTCCTTGATTATCCATTTATTTTAAAATACAGAAGGGAGATGGCAGCTGTCTTTAAACATTTGAAAGGTTGTCAGGCCAAAAAGAGAGAAGAATTATTCTATGTTTTCCAGAGGACAGAACCAGCACCCATCAAATCTAAGAAAGGTAGTTCTGCTCAGTGTGAGGTAAAGCATTCTAACAATTAGAGCAGTGTAAATTGTAAATACTGCCTTGAGTAGAAGTAAACCAGGTGACCGCTATCTACAATACAGTTGAGGAACAGGAATTAGGTGATCTCTATGGAACCTCTGCTGCTCCGTTCTATGAGTTCATGATTACAAGAATTGAGTATTCTCACTGGGTTTGTTATCTTTCTTTTGCCCTGTTTCCTCATCTTCCCTCCTTTCTTCTTCCCATTTGAGTAAAATTTTCTGGCCAAGAGCCTCTTCCATTGTTCAGTGTCATACCTAACTCAGACTTGGGCAGCTATGTGACATTTTCCAACTCTATTTGAAGAGAAATCTCAATCCCAAATGGCTACCTTTTAGTTATTATGTGTGTGTGTGTGTGTCTCAATATACATATTGGAGACAGGATCTTGCTCTGTCACTCAGTGCAGTGGTGTGATCCTAGCAACTGTAGCCTCAAACTTCTGGGTTCAACTAATCCTCTGGCCTCAGCCTCCTGATGAGCCAGGACTACAGGTGCATGCCACCACACATGGCTACATGTTTATTTAGAAAGATAACTCCAATAAAAAGTTTTGACATGTTTTCTATTTCTAGTTAGTCTTTAATTCCTTTACCAAAAATAGGGAGAAAATCAGATTTAGCTAAAAGTTACAGACAGGTTGCTAATGTTTCACAATCTTTGCTTGTATTCTTCCCTAAAAAGAACACATTTCCCTCATTTATGAAAGCTACTTTCTCTTCCACATGCAAATTGTAATCTTGGAAACATAAAATGTTTTAGTTAGAGAAGTTTACTCTTATTATACATTTGTAATACTTCCATGGTCTCTCTTCAATAAATTCCCTTCATTTTTTGCAATAAAACATGGACACTTTCCGAAGCATAAACCCAGTGGTGACTTGATGATATACAGAACCAGCAGCACTATTAAATTACTAGAACTGATCCCTTTTGTGGTTTCTCAATCCATGAAATACTATTGTAACTGGTTTAACAAATTGGATTTTTGAAATTATTATTTTTCCAATAATAACTATTATTTGAGTTATCAAGAATGCTATTTATTTAAAGAAGCAAATATCAAATAACAATTATGCCTTAGTCTTCCAATGTTGAAGCAGCAGTTAGTATCAGTTCTAAATCACCGGAAAGTCTGTCTCCCCCACATCCAGAGGGGTTTGTGTGTATGTGTGTGTATAAAAGTCTCACTCCAAGGCAGATGCCATAATGTTTAATGACGGGAACAGGCAACATTCTGATCAGGCAACGATGTTCTGTGACGTGTGGGACCCAGGACGAATGAGCTCTACGCTGAGGACTCCTCTGAAGGAACTGGAATTGGGTGGCTGGGCTTGTCAGATTCCCATAAGTTTTCATGCAAAAGTGGTGGGACATGAGAGTCAATACATATGTCCAACACCCATCTTTTCATTAGTGAAAAATTATTTTTACATCTCTTATGCTAATTATCAAGTCCTTATGAGCAGATTTCCATGGCAATATTTGAAGTGCTTGGTAATCATGCCTGAAGTGTGTATTCCTGATCAGGGTACTTCAAATACTAACCGCTGCTAGGATATAAAGGAAAAATTCATTTTGTTCATAAATCACGCTGTTTATCTCAAAGTATTCTGAAAGTAAAATTTTACAAAGGCATAGAATAATCTAAGCCCCAACTCAGGAATAGCTGTAACCGTTATCTATTTGCATGTGGGCTAGTTGAAAAACATTGACAGCATTCTTGTAAATCTCAAGGCTGGGTTAATATGAGACAAAATGGGGAAGTCAAGTTCTGCTTCCTTTATCCCCCACCTTAAACTCAGTGTCTAAAACTAAATGAGAAAACCAGCATCTCCTCAAATGTTTCCTCTTCTAGGTATTTGCCACCACAATCTTACCATCTGTCCTGACTGGAGATTTGGGATTCATCCTTATTAGAACTCCTTAATCAAACAAATACATTCATGTGGTTACTGTGGTGAGTTAAATGGTACCCTCCATGTTCTAATCCCAAGCTTGTTAATAGAACCTTATTTGGGAAAAGGGTCATTGAGTTAAGGATCTTGGGATGAGATCATTCTGGATTATCTGGATACTCCCTAAATCCAGTGACAAGCATCCTTATAAGAGAAAGACAGAAAGATTTCACATGGAAAGAAGACAGAGAAAAGGAGAAGGTCATGTGAAGAAAGACGAGGCAAAGGTTGGAGTTACTCAGCTATAAGCCGAGGCAGACTTAGAGTCTCACAGGAAGCTGAAGAGGCGAGAAAGGATTCTCACCCAGGTCCTTTAAAGGAGCATGGCTTTGCTCGCACCTTGATTTCAGACTTCTGGCTTCCCGAACTAGGAAAGAATAAATTTCTGTTGTTTTAGGCCCCATATTGGGGGTAACTTGTTGTGACAGCACTGGGAAACTAACATAGTCACCAAATCCTCCTGAGACTACCTTTTTAATATCTCTGAATCCATCCTTTTCCCCTCGCTTTTATGCCACTGATATGACTCAGACTACCATTACATTCCACACATATTTTAATCGATAGAAAAGGAAGTTGATGGGTAGAGCCAAGACAACCTTCTGATCTGAGTTTTATGAGGGCCTGGTCTTAATTACTCTATGCTTTGGATCCACTATCTGTTCACACTGAGCACTTCTAGAAATGGGGAAATAATGACATACTTCATTATTATCATCAACTAACTTCTGCTCCACACCTGACAATTACACCATGCAGCAGAAACATACATAGTTACATTTTCCAGAGTTTGAAAAACTGCAGCTATTTCTCATCTACCCCTTGAAGAAGGAAAACAAGTTGCTTCATTTTTGCACACGTATTTCTGATACTGCAGCAGTGTGCTGGAGAACATAGACCTCTCATGAATCTAAATATTTCTTCCTTCTCCTTGGACTAAGGAAAAGCTATGGCAGAAAAAGAACTCCATTGCTCTGTGGGATTAACCAGATTAAACCCTGAGCTGACTGATTGGAAGGAGACGTCAACAAAGGCTTTCGGGCAGAGACAGCAATAATTCCATCTGTAAGATTGATAAATAGTTGTTCAGTACCTGGAGGAATGTTTTTGAATTATTCTGAGCTTTAATGCCTACAAAAAAAATTTCTCTTTCCACTAAGGCAGGTGCCTATCGGCAGATGTTCCAGCAACTGTACCACTCTACAAAGTATAGAGATCCAGTCCCCTGGGGCTAATGAGGTTATTGATTCCTAAGAACTATCTGGCTTCAGGCAAACTACCTACTCCCAGAGACTGAAATCTATGCCAGTGTGAATATTGTAGTCTGTTTTCCCACTGGTGTACTACAATTTCAATAGTCATAACCTATAATGTAGGAATTTAACAAATACCATATCAATGGGTTGCTAATTACAGATTATAGGCAACGATGTCAAGAATAAACTCCTTAAACCTTCCCCAAGCACTGGGACGCTCAGAATTTCCCTTGATGCCTGTTTACACACTTTTAGAGTCTAATACTTTATCTCTTCCTCTCAATATGATTCATCTCCACCCTGACACTATAATAATAAGACTAAAAATATTACAGCATATCCAATTTGGAGCGAGGCAGTGAGAAAATCTGGGAGAAGTTTCCACTCGAAGCCTCTTCTGTTCATGTCTATCACAGCTTCTCATTACCTGAGAACGGAAATCACAATGAATGTTTCTGCCGTGAAGAAGTGCAAGAAATAACAAACTGGATTGTAAAAAAGACAGTGTTTTTGATTATATATAATTTGGGTGAGTATAGAAATAGACCATGGAGGAGCATGTAGATGTGCATAAACATAGACATACATTTTGGCAAAATTAAATTGCATTGTCACAGAAGTGTGACCATAAAGTAATAAGATTAGTTTCCTTGTCAAACTTGCGGAAATCATTTGTCATTCTGTATATGTATGTATTCTATAATTGTGTTTCAAATGTAGCAACCCTTAAGTACCTGGTCTCACAAATACACTGGAGTCTCTTCTCAATTCTACATTCACCCAGTTAGATTTATGACTCTCATAAATAATCCAAAGATTCAGGGTCCATGATTAGAATGGACCCATAGACAAATTAGGTAGACATGAGGCATTAGGGCAAAACACATAGGCCCACCCTAATTGAGTAGGCAGCTACCACTCTCCATTCTGATGAACCAGTTTCAGCTGTACTAGAAAAGTCCTCTTGTCAATAGGAGAAGTCCCAAAATTTCCATCATCTGCATGCCTGACACCCACATGGCTGACATGCCTTTAATTACCATTTATGGACCAGGTACTTTATATACCTAATCTCTAATCCCTATAGCCACTCACAAATGTGCATATTACTATCATCATTACTATTTAACACATGAGAAAATAGGCTCATAAAGGTTAAATGACTCGCCTAAGGGCCCACAAGTGATGAGTGGATGAACATAGATTAGAACTTCTAATTACCAATCTTCTGTCTTATTTCCAAGCCTTGTGACTCAAAGACAAAGCTTGTCATGCCACAATTAATGTTCAAATGCAAATGTAGACAGCATAAGATAGTAAGACTCTGTGTAACTCACACTGAGGATCCAATGAGGAGAGCAGTGGAGCCCCCATACCTGGTAAGAGTGTGGAAAGAAAAGGTTGCAGGGAAGTGAGTCTGAGGGTCTTAGGGACACAGTGTGCCTTCTCACAATTCTACCCAGGGGGGCGACTGAATTCTCAAAGCCTTGTCTTCTTTTATCTCATGAGGCAAAAGCTCACTTTCATTCTGGGCTTCAAAGGTAGCCAGCACATTTGAATTACCCAATTTGTCATAAAATATTGTTAGGAAAATGCCAAAACTGTCAAAGATGAATTAAATTTTTCTAACAGCTTGAGTTGGACTCATGTCCCTTCTTTCATTTGATATGTTACTGCTTGGTTTTTCACAATCTTGATATCCGTACTTAGAAACAACATTCTCAGACACCAGATATCAAGGAAGGGTTCAGGCCCTACTGCCTGAGTTCAAATTTTCAGAGTTTGGAGGAAGGCAGCCCAAGGGTCACTGGAATTATAATAACTAAAGGGAAAAAATATATACCAAGTTAGGCTTATGGCTTCCTCCCTAACTACCCAAGGGACAGAGATAGGGAGTAAGATAACTAGATGACATTTTTTGTCATTGTTCTTCCTAAAGGTCAACATTTCTTCAGCTCTGGTTAAATTTTCAGCATTCTTACCTCTGCATGTTCTGTCCAGCCCCTCCTATTGCTATAATTTTGAGGAAGTCACTGAGAGAAAGTGCTGACTCATAAAATTACTGACTGGAAGCCAGTAAGTGACAGCACTTACAGGCAAGGTTGTATTAAAAAATGTAATGAAGTCAAGAAATTTCTCTGGGGGCTTTGGCTTTTTACTGAAGTAAAATAATTTTCCCACACCTTTGTTGTCTCACTTTGTTGCTTTTCATATTTGCAACTTTGATGACCAGAAAAAAAAACCCACAAAAAACCCAAAACAAACCAAAACAAAAACAAGCAGAGGAAGAAAGAAGGGAGGAGAGGGGGTGGGGAGAGAGAGAAAGAGAAAGAAATACGTGCATTAAAGAAAGGATTTGTTATCAGTGCCCTCTTCTGGAAACACATGAAAGTAGCTTGGAATCGAGCTGTAGCATTTCTTTGAGGAGAAGGCAAAGAGATTTATGCTGGCAGACAGTGTCAGGCTTCCATGCGTCTGATGTTACTTGGGGTTGACATAATGAAGTAGAAAGAGCCCTAAACTTAGAAATCAAAAATTGTGGATTTAAATCCAGCCTTTGCTCCTAACCTTCTACGACCTCAATATTTAAATCATTTGGTGTTTTCAGTAGGGTAGACCATATATCTGGATTAGAATCACCAGAGGCTTTTGCTAAAAGTGCAGAATCCCAGGATTCACTCCATCATTGGAATCAAATGGCAGGAAGAGGTATGAATCTCAATTTTAAACAATTTCCAGGGAAATTCTTAAGTAGTGTTCTGGCTTCGGTTATCTAATCTGTAGGTCGATAACTACAGAAAACTGATGATTTTCTTAGATTAAGTGACATAAAACGCCCCTTACACATCTAACGCTTCATGATCTTATAAAACAAAACAGAAGGAATGATTCCTCAATGGATTAACAAATTGTGATAGGCCCATACTTTTACTCCTCAGGAGTAAAAAGGAATGAATTATTGATACATGCAGCAACATGCATGAATCTCAAAATATTTATGCTAGGTGAAAGAAATCAGACAAGAAGAGATTATTCCATTTTCATAAAATCCTAGAAACTGCAGAGTAATCTATACTCACAGAAAGCAGACTGGGGATAGGGGCAAAAAGAAGGAGGTTTTACAAAGGGGGCAACTATGAAACTTTAGGGGTGAAGGAAATGTTTATTATCTTGACTGAGGTGGTGGTTTCCTGGGTAAGCACATACGTCAAAACTTGTGAAACTGTACACTACATCTCTGCCATTTACTATAAATCACTTACTTCAATAAAGTTGAAAAAGAAAGAAAAGAAAACAAAGAAGGGAAAGGAAGGAAGGAAGGAAGGAAGGAAGGAAGGAAGGAAGGAAGGAAGGAAGGAAGGAAGGAAGGAAGGAAGGAAGGAAGGAAGGGAGAAAGAGAGAAAGGGGAAGGAAGGAAGGGAAGGAAGGAGGGAAGGGAAGGAAAGGGAGGAAATGGACTAGGATCTTGGGGAAGTTTGGATATCCATCTTCCTGGATATCCAAGAAGATTTCCTTTCCACCTGTAGCAGACAGGAATCTTTCCTGAGTTAGCGGACAGGAAGAGTGAGCGTCCCTGGACTGAGAGCAGGGAGGCTTTGTTAAACAGGGAAGGATCTGCGGGCATCCTAAATTGCTCCACTTCAAAGGCCGGAGAAGAAATTTGGAAGCTGTAAGAGCAGAGCTTGTGCAGTGGTCTGCATAAGGTGCAAGCCAGAAGCCTCTGCCTGCCACCCAATCCATTCACAGCATTGTGGATACTCCCCACCTGTCTCCCTGTTTTGTTGCAGAGCTGGGTAGTGCCTGGATCAGTCCCCATGCTCATCACATTCAGCCCAGGCTGGCATCAGGGCTTTGGAGGCTGTATCATTGGGAAGGCAGTGTCTGTTTAAAATTACCTTGCTAGGCCAGGCACAGTAGCTCACTCTTGTAATCCCAGCACTTTGGGAGGCTGAGATGGGAGGTTCACTTGAAGCCAAGAGTTCAAGACCAGTCTGGTCAACAGAACGAGACCCCCATCTCTACAAAAACACAAAAATAAAAATAAATTAGCCAGGCCTGGTGGTACACACATGTAGTCCCAGCTTCTCAGGAGGCTGAAGCGGGAGGATCGATTGAGCCCAAGAGTTCAAGGCTGCAGTGGGCTGTGAGGGTGCCACTGCACTCCAGCCTGGGCAACAGAGCAAGATCCTACCTCTTAAAAAAAATATATATATATATTTATAAATATATATATATATATAGTACCTTGCTAGCCCAGAGGAGTCTCAAACTGGCGTCAAGTTAAGGACTTGCTCCAGGCTCTTCCAGAAGAATGTTCCCAGCTCCCCACTGCCACCTCAGCTGAAACTGGGATTGCAGTCTCCATCCACACACTCCCTTCTCTTATCCTCCCAGTTGGTTTCCCCTCTCCCCCTCCCACAGAGCCCACTTTCTGAGCTCTGAGCTCTGCTTTCTGCAAGCTTGAAAGTAGTTTACTGGAAGCTCTGGCAGAAAGTTAAATTGAATAAAGATCAAAGTTAATAAATTTCCTGGTAAACCCACAGATGGTCCACTTTAAAGGCAATAGTCCCATTCATTTCTGATTAAAATAAAAATTGTCTGTAAGAAAACTCCCTAGAACAAAGTTGAATGATGGAACTATATTAAGAGAGCAGTTCATTACCCTTAAGTGAAAAATGCACAAAGTCATCATTCAGAGGCAGTCATGGAGTGGTGATGGTAAAGAGGTAATTAAAGGGACAACCTACATTTAGCTGAACAATTTGGGAAATCCTAGAAATAGAACAGTCTCCCCAAAATGCATACGATCTTCAGGCTACCTAGATGATCAGATTGGTGTCACATTTTATGCATAAGTCCAGTTACCTTTGAGTACCAGAGTGCAAACATTAGAAGCAAGTTCTGCCCATGGTCACTAGTTTGGTTTCTCTGTTTTTGGAGAAAGCATTTACTTGTATCCATTTCCTCATCTCCTAATATTTATCCCCATTAGCAGGTGCATGTTACCTGACCAATCTCAGGGAGGTATGTACTTGGCATAATCACCTTTCTCCTCCCTACCCCCAGGGCCACCTCACATTTTTCAACTTCAGAAACAATGAACTTGGTAGAATCTTAACAATTTTATTAAAGAATAGAAATGTACTGTTAATTACACAAAAATTGGTGGCAACTTTAATTAGACTCTGGATCATTGATATTCCTCATTCCTTCCCCTTTTCTTTCCATGTCAATGGAGCATGCAACTTTATTTACACCACAGACTTTCTTAGGAAAAGTATAAATTACAACATTCTATTCTATTTCTAAATTCCTTAGCCACAGACTCTTCTGTGAATCTTGGTGGGTCCACTTGTTTGGAAAAGATGAAAATCTCCAAGATTAACTGGAAATTTGTAGACAAACTTTGGTCCAGCTCTCCTGTGCTCTCTGCATTGTTTTTTTTCTTTTTTGAGATGGAGTTTCGCTTTATCGCCCAGGCTGGAGTGCAGTGGCTGCAATCTCGGCTCACTGCAACCTCTACTACCTCCAGGGTTCAAGCAATTCTCCTTCCTCAACCTCCTGAGTATCTGGGACTACAGGAGCACGAACCACGCTTGGCTAATTTTTGTATTTTAGTAGAGACAGGGTTTCACCATGTTGGCCAGGCTGGTCTTGAACTCCTCACTTCAGATGATCCACCAGCTTCAGCCTCCCAAAATGCTGGGATTACAGGAATGAGCCACCGTGCCCTACCTGCTCTCTGCATTTTAGAGATGGAAAGTGCTAACTGTGGAGGTAAAGTATTTCATGAATATATGCAGACACAGCAAAGACAAGTCGAACCTGTATAATGATAGTATGCTTTAGATTTTATGGCCAAAGCTAATTTTAACTAAACAAAAAAGGCCACCCAAATCTCCAAATTCTTATTCTAATTGCTGCTGACTTAGAATGATCCTGGGGAGGTCAATTACCATCCTCTTAACTCTGTTTTCTTCTCTATCAAGTTCCACTAAGTATATCAAAAATTAACAAAAAACTCTTTGACTTCCTTAGATGGGAAGGAACCCAGGCAGATTAATAGGACACAGTATTGCAATTCTTAATCATTGAGATTTCTGCAGGCTGGCAGGTGTAATTAAACAGTCATCAGCCCATAAACTGCAGGGTGAGAGTTCAGCGCCGATGTGTCAAATTGGACAAAGTTAACCAGAGGGCTCACCTGAGGAATGAAACTGGGAGACACTCAAGCTTTAGAGTGCCCCATTAGAATCAGGCAGTAATTATAAAACAGGATTCACGGAGAGCTCTTTCAAATTCCAGTGAAGAGCTCATTTCTGAAGCCATTTGTTAAGTTATTGCAGCCGACTATTGCCATTGCTGCAATCGCTTTTGCAGAGCCAAAAAAGAAACTAATTTTAGCTACGTCTTCTTCTACCGCTTACCTTTCCTAGGAAAGAATTTTCTTCAGAGAATCTGAAAGTTGAATCTTCTAGTAATAAACACTTTAGAAGATAGAAAGCAAGAAAAATCTCAGTCGAAAATCTTTTCACAAAGTAACTAAAGAGGCATTATTGGAAACAAGTGGAAAGGAATGGCAAACTGTCACAGCTGTGGCTGCCTGCTCTTAAAAGTAGGAATGCAGTGGAAAGAAAATCCTTGTGGAAAAGTTAATATGACTGTGGATGGTAGGGATGCTGGTGCTACCCCTGGGCCTGGGAGTAATCACCCACTCCAACCAGCATAAACTCCAGGGAGCATGAGATGTGGCTCCCCTTAGAGCTCATCAAACAATTCTGGGGACCCACAGAAAAAGGCGTTGCCCATCTGGGTATATGATAGTGTTGTTTTGGTGGGGAAGCTTCTTCATTATTCAGGAACACGGTGAATGATTGACACTCCAACACTTGGGGGCAAGCAATTTATGATGAACCTCCATACGTGGTTTTTTAAAATCACCTTAAAATTAATGGCTTCTATAGCCCAGAAGAAGGTGGTGGAGGAGACGTGAGGCCTCTTGAGTTTGGAGCTCAGGCAAGGAAAAGTTGGATCTGGCTATAAACGGACCCTTGGGGTGAGAAACCTGGGGACCTCGGATAGGATTGTGAAAGTGACTGCACTGCCCCCATGTGGACAAAATGGTTCTCTTCATGGCTTTGCTCCTTTGACTCTGGGTTGAAGGTCACAGGATATAGGATTAAAGAATATTCTGGGATCTTCTGGGAACAGAAACAAACATTGCTTCAGTGTTCACACCACCACAAGGCTGGCTTTGCCATATAACCCTGGACCTGCTGGCATTCTGCAGTCTTCTTTTTTTTTTTTTAATTACTCGCTTCTTGCCACACGTATTTGTTGAGTTCTGGTCATGGGACCATGATAAGCTCCTGGGATGGTCAAAAGCCCGAGGTGCAGTCCTTGCTCAATAAGCAGATAAGATAACCCTCACATCTCTGAATGCAAGCTGATAAGGTGGCAAAGAGAATAGGGCAGCAAAGTTCTGTGACACAGAAAGAATAGAGAAGGATTTATTCCTCCAGAGAAGGCTCAAAGAAGGTCTTGGGGAAGAAGAGAACTTTGGAACATGTTTTGAAATCCAGGAGGATGTCCCCGTGTGGCGGAATAGGAGGAAAGTGCTGGGAACAGAAGGAACAACATAAACCATGGCACAGGGACCTCACTCCTCTCGGCGAAGTCCAGTAACCCTTCTGGCTAAAATGAGAGGTGACTGGGTAAAGGAAGGAGGACCCAGTGTGAGACCACACAAGGAGGTTGTGGACAAAACAGGAAGTGTTTTACAAATGCTTGAACTTTATCCTCTAGACAGCAGGAGCCACTGAAGTCTTAGAGCAGATAAGATGTGATCAAATTAGTACTTTTAAACAGTCACTCTGGCAGCATTGTGGTGAATGAATTTTGGAGTTGGTGTAGAACCTAGAGGAAGGAAAGGAGAACAAAGGCCACTGTAGTATTGGCCAGGGGAGAAATGAGGAGGTCGGGGTGGGGTCATGAAGTGGCAGGTTTTAAAGCAATATTTCTGATAGACAAGTGGTAGGCTTGGAGATTTATTGGATGTAGAGGTTGAACGAAAGGGAAACAAAGGATGATTCCCAGGTTTCTAGTTTGTATCTAGACTACAGGAATGTTACTGCCATTAACCATGGGAGGAATTATTGAGAGAGGAAAAGATGGTGCAAGGGGGATATTGGGCATTTGCTTTTGGTCACGTTGGGCTCATAGCCAGGGCTGCACCATGGGGAACTGCAAATGTAGGTCTGGACCTCAAGTATTTATGACCCATTTTTATATGGGTCATAATATGGCTCTGGAATGTTAACGTGTCCAAAGATTTCTAATAGGTGGTGATGTTTCGCCACCCTTGTGTCTCTGGTTTTAGCATAGTACCAGAAATGAATATGCCATGCTATTATCTGAAAGCCAGAAAAGAGACAGACGGCAGAACCTGGAAAACACCAGATTCCAAGGACAGTCCAAAGAAGATTGAGCCAGCAAGAAGGACTGAGAAAAAGCAAAACCCAGGAATGAGAATTCCAAGGAAGAGGAAGAGATTCACATGTCAATGCCTCAGAACTCAGAAGAATGTAAATGGGATATCTGAGGTCATTTTTTACCTTTAGTAGAGAGGTGAATATGCAAGCTGGTTTGGAAATGATTTGGGAAAGAGTGAAAGGTGAAGCCATAGGAAAAAAGATCAGACTAGACTTCTGGTGAATTTAGACTTCAAGATAAGGAGAGGAGGTAAAAGAGTTGTAGATTGACAGAAGGATTTCTGGGCTGGATGGATGGTTGCTTTTAAAGAAAAATTAGATTTGAGTATGTTTATGGGCAGAGAAAAAACTCCCATGGACAAAGAGAAGCCAGTGATAAAAGTCAGTGGGATACATGAGGATGGGCTAAAGAGAATAGGTGATGGGGTAACTTTACAAAGGAGCATTTACATCTAATCCTCCAAAACAGGAGGGGAGAAGAAAACACAAATAAGGAAGCTCTCCTTAAAAAAATCAGCTTCTAGGCTGTGGTTATTTCTTGATTACACATCCTGAATTTCTCCAGAAGTGCCTGATTAGAAGAATCTTCCATAGTACCCACTACAATTGATGTTGAAAAGCCAGAAGTCCAGTTTTTCTATTTTATTTGGCATAGGCAAAATAGAGTTTTTACTTGCAGCTTTTATTTTCTGGTTTTTATTTTGAGCTATTTCAGCTGCAGTCAACAATGGAAAATATCAGACCAAAAGGGACGTAAAAGGAAAGGCCTTCCATTTCGCCATTAACTAGCCTTCCAGGAAATACCACCACTTAATAGCCACAATAGGCTGCACCGCAGCCCCTCCCCTCAACTCGTCATCTCTTAGTTACCCTGGACAAGTGAGGTACCATTGACATTCCCCACAATGGAGTTCAAAACTGTACACTTGACATTGCAGACAGTAAAATATCAATTGGTAGCTATTTCTCATTTCACATTGGAGTCCTCTCCCTGAATATGATCCTCTAAAGCAGAGCGAGAATTCTGAGGTCTTTGGTCCTCACACTTTCAGTTTTACGATACAGTCCAATCAACGAGAGTTCTAAACTTTACACACAGTTTTAAATGGCAAAGCAGCTCAGGATTTTGACTGACTAAATTTATTTCTCTAATTTTATAATAATTACCCTACTTCCTTTGTTCCATGTACTATTTATAGCCTGAGAAGATATCAGATCTGAGAGGTTCTACATAACTGAAGCTTTAGTTTGGATTTTATCAAAATGGGGAAGAAATGCAAAGAATTTATTTTTCTGAAACCATCTTTCCTCTTAACACTATGAAGGTTTGATAAATGTTGCATACACCACCTTCTGTGCCCCACTCCCACTATCCCCAAATGTACCTGACAAAGTTTTGCAAATGGCAAGTGATAAATGGTACAAAGACCATCTGCCTTTGGCTGGAAGAGCCAAGTCCAGGTCTTAACATGAAACACTTACTTTAGTCCTGATGTTCTCAATGGATATGACTTTATGACTACAGGGTATACTAAGCCGCACTGCAAACTGCGTCGGGATTCCTTTGCAACCAACCACACCACATCAAACTGCACTCTATTCCTGCTCTATCTACAAGTCTTCCCAAACTTACCTTCTTTTCTTGCTAAACATCTATTTCAATTTTTTTATCTTCCCCCCTTTATATATCAGCATTCTCTAGAAGAAACTAGAGCATTTTAGGTGGAAAATGTAGCCTTTATGTAACAAAAAGAAATTTCAAAATTGTATCTCTTCCCCAAATCTTTCTAGGTCATATATTGTGTCAAGAAGATAGCAGGCTAACGTCACCCTCTAATGGAAGAGTGTTTTCAGGCATTTAACTGCTCAAATGGACCATCCTTAAGGTCATTCAACTTTTCGTTCTGATACCATTTCACCAATCACCTTCTTAAAAAGATTTTTTTTTCACTTCAAATTCAATTCTAGCTCAATTTTCTCTTATAAACCAGTTTCCCATTTTGATTTCTTTATATTTTATTTCTAACAGTTTTCTAATAAAATTAATATATGTTGGCGAAGCGCTGTGGCTCACGCCTATAATCCCAGCACTTTGGGAGGCCGAGGTGGGCAGATCACTTGAAGTCAGGAGTTCAAGGCCAGCCTGGCCAACATGGCGAAACCCCATCTCTACTAAAAGTACAGAAATTAGCCAGGGATGGTGGTACATGCCTGTAATCCCAGCTACTTGAGAGGTTGAGGCAGGAGAATCGCTTGAACCTGAGAGGCAGAGGTTGTAGTGAGCTGAGATAGTGCCACTGCACTCCAGCCTGGGTGACAGAGCAACTACACTAATTATGCATTGTTCATATATGACTATTCCTCTAAAATACGTGTTTAAAGTCTTTGGATTCTAGCATATTAAGATACCACTATTTCATCAATCTCTTACTATCAAATATGCAAGTTGTACCCAGTTTTTTCAAGTTATCAGAAATATTGCTATTAAAATCCAGCTATATTATCTAGTGAATCTTACTATTTCCTCAGACTGATTTCCTAGAACTGGAGGCAGACTGGATGGAATACTATATTTATTCCTGTCTATTAGTGTGACTCTAGACAAGTTGTTGAGTCTCTCTATGCCTCGGTTTATCTGCAAAATGGAGATTATGATAACGCATAATTCACAGGATTGTTGAAAAATTAAACTTAGTAAAAGTGCCGAATAAAAAAAAAAAAAGTGCCGAATAAATATTTGCTGTTGTTATGAAAACCTTTAAAGTTTTCAATGCATATACAACATTTTAGGATGTTAAAACTAAAGTTTGACCCTGCCACTTGGAAACAATAGACTCCAGAACCCACACTCTTAACTGCTATGCTTACTAACACTCATGAGCATAACAATTCCAGTTCTAGGAATTTAGGCTAAGGAAATACTTGACAGACACACACAAAGTAAAATACATGCAACAGATGTTCCACACCGAAGGTAGGTGCCTGAACACAATGTTCAAAAGATAGACAAAAAAGCTAGGCTTTCTACTTTAGATCACTCAGGCAAAGACTAAACAAGTGCTGAGTGTGGAAGAAGTGGATTTGGGAGGTGATGTCTTCAGCTAAGCTGTGCCTTGAGAGCCTGCCCATCACCGGGGAGGGGGAGCTTGGTATCTCCCACCGCAGGCTTAGTGACCTCTTCCATTGCTGTGTCCCATCCTCTGAGAGGCCAGAAGATTCAATTAACAAGTAGCAAGAGGGAAAGAGAGGAGTGAGAGAAGGCAACCAAAACCACCATGCAAAGAGTAGGTGCCCCAGCAAACACAGACCTCAGGTGGGAGAAGTAAAGGAAACGTCTTACCTGTGAAATAAAAGACCGAAGTTTGATTAATAGCTTGGATTGTATACTCTTATTTCTGAATCAAGCCAGCATTTGTGGCTTAGACCGTAGGCCAATCTATTCCCCAAGAGCAAGCAGAACAGAGGGGCATCCAAGTTCTCAGCCAGCGAGTACGGGAAGCTTCCACCACCAAAGCAATTTTTAAGTAATGATAGGAGACACAAATGAAGAACCCATCATGCTTGTCCAGTGGAAAGGCTCCACATAATAATAAAACATTGCCGCCCAGAAAACTTGTCTCAATTTATATTCCAATGAGCAGTGTACAGGAGTCTCTTCTTCCCTCACTATGAAATATATGATTTATAATTTGGTTTCCCAAATAGATTTTTTTTTTTTTTTTTTTTGAGATGGAGTCTCGCTCTGTTGCACAGGCTAGAGTACAGTGGCACAATCTCAGCTCACTACAACCTCCGCCTCCTGGGCTCAATCCATCCTCCCACCTCAGCCTCCCGAGTAGCTAGGACTACAGGCACCCGGCACCACGCACAGCTAGCTTTTTTTTGTTTTTTGTTTTTTTAAAATATTTTTAGTAGACACTGGGTTTCGCTGTGTTGGCCAAGCTGGTCTCGAACTCCTGATCCACCCACCTCAGCCTCCCAAAGAGTGCTGGGATTACAGGCATGAGCCACCTTGCCCGGCCCCAAATAGGTTTTATTTGTGTGAAGAGAACAAACTGAATGGCTGACACAGATATATTGCTTAGCAAGTATATTTCTAATAGTAAATTTAAAAATTGGCATTTTAATTTATCAGCCAGCCAGTGTTTTAAGAGATTAGTTAATACAAATAAGCCCCCTAGAATGAAGTCACTTCTCACAGAGATGGCAATTCAAGTTCCCACCCGTGCCCAGCCGCGCAGGTCTCCAGCAGCCCCAGCGCAGGCGACCTCCAAGGTCCTCCGGGAAGCCAGCTGGCTGGCAGGTTGGCCTGTCTTTAGCACCATTTAAACTGCAACAAGCAGAACAGCAGGCTTTGAGGAGTGAGGACATGAAATGTCCTCCGGGGACCAAGAAACTGGATGTTCACAGATCCAGTTTCTAATTGCAAAGCAGCTAATCGTAGAGCATCTAATTGAGAGGGAGCATTTGAACAAAGGGTGGAAATAACCCTGCCACCATTCAGCACGGAATGAGACCCGGGCCTCTCAATGAACAACTCCTTCCAACAAAAATAGCAAGTCGGCGGCGCCGCGTAAAGGTGCTGGCAATGGGGTGTGTGCACATTACTGTGACAGGCAAACACAGCATCAAGAAAACACTGAATCTTCCTGTTTATCCCCAGAAGGACTAATAACCAGAGTGAGAGGGAGAGCTGCATTCTTCTTCATTTAGAAACAAGCTCCCACTAATGCCTGGCTCTCCAAGTTTATAGACCAAATACCTGCTCGCACTAAAACTGCCACATATTGTAAACCTCACCAAGGAAGTGAATCCATCACATTCTCGCTCCCTTAAGAATAGTTTTTCCCTGGAGTACATAACCCATTACTGCGTATCTTGTAGAAATCAAATGCAGACTCTATCTTCCACCACAGAACAAATCGGTTTTGCAGAAAAATGCACAAATCATGACATTTTGTTTTTCTTTCGCTTTAAGGCTTTTATTTCATTATGGTTGTTGTTTTCTTCTTTTTCTTTGTTTTCAGGCAGCAATTCCTAAGGCATCACTACACTTGAATTAGAGCCACAGCTAGGGAGGGGATGCCATTCCCCACTTAGTCTCTAGCCACAGGGATGGTACCGTGGCCCACTCCGGACCACAGTGAGAAGCAGATTTAGGAGCATGCAAACCCCGGTGATTTACTTTGAACCCTTTTCTGACTCTTTGTCTCCCACTCTTTCCTACATGTTCCTGATTTGACCCCTCCAATCAGGAGACATTTCTCTGTTATGTCACTAACACTGTCAGTCACCAGACTTGTTCTTTGGGTTCAGGGATTTATTATTCACCCTGTACCCCTAGGGCTGGTGCTGGGTGTGGCACATGGTAAGCCATCAATGAATATTTGGAGATGCCAGGCACGGTGGCTCACACCCGTAATGCCAGCACTTTGGGAGGCCAAGGTGGATGGATCACTTGAGCTTGGGAGTTCAAGACGAGCATGGCCAACATGGTGAAACCCTGTCTCTACAGAAAAAATATTAGCCAGGCCTGGTGGCACATGCCTGTCATCCCAGCTACTTGGGAGGCTGAGGCAGGAGAATCGCTTGAACCCAGGAAGCAGAGGTTGCAGTGAGCCGAGATTGCACCACTACACTCCAGCCTGGGTGACACAGCAAGACTCTGTCTCAAAAAAAAAAAGGGGGGGAATGAAAGAATGAACTAAATATATTTAAGGAGGACTAAATAAAGAATCCAAAGACTGACCCTAATGCTGGATTTTAAGGAAATTTGTATTAGTTGAATGCCTACTGTGTATCAGTGATAGACAAGGCACTTAAAACTCTCATTTAATCCCTACACCCTCCATATCATACCACAAGTTCAGCAGTTTCTGTATATATCTGGGCTTACCTCTATGAAGACAAGCTATTTCTAGATATTGAGCTATTTTTATAAGAAATTAGAAACACAAAGAATGACTTTAAGAAATAAGGATCACAGTAGTTTCTTCAATCAACTTCTTCTTTGTATTATGTCTTATCAATGCCCAACTAAATATCTCTGTCATTATCTATCTATCCAACTATCATTATCTACCTACCTGGTTTTTTTTTTTTTTTTTTTTTTTTTAGATGGAGTCTTGCTCTGTTGCCCAGGCTGGAGTGCAGTGGCTCAATCTCAGCGCACTGCAACCTCCACCCCAATGGTTCAAGAGACTGTGCTGCCTCAGCCTCTCGTATAACTGGGACTACAGGCACGTGCCACCACACCTGGCTAATTTTTGTATTCTATTTTTATTAATAGTAGAGATGGGGTTTCACTATGTTGGCCAGGCTGGTCTTGAACTCCTGCCCTTAAGTGTGATCCACCCACCTCAGCGTCCCATAGTGCTGAGATTACAGGTATGAAACACCATGCCCGGCCTATCTTTTTTTTAAAGGTAAGTTCTGTAGGGAAGAAAGGAGGAGTCAAAAGCCATGTTTTATCAGGGAAAACTTCTATACACTTAAAGATTATTTTAAATACCTAGAGCTCATTATGGGTACTTAATATAGGATGATCGGAGATGGTTAGAGTCAGGAAAGCATGTGATACAAGTAGGAAAATGACACTGTATGCAATTTAATCTCTGAGCATGCACAAGTACTCCAAGTTTCTGCAGTGCTTTGGGACACTGCCAAGGATGTCACAAAATTGACATTATCTTCAGAATGGGCTTTTAAGTCAAGGTGATCCCATTCTGTTCTGATGTATCCCTCCTAATGAACAATCTTAATTATCTCTTTCTCTTAAAGATAGAGTTCGGGGAGAAGGAATTATCTTGTTCTTCTGGTTGGTTAAATGTGGATAAACAAGAGTTTAGAATGCTTTACTTCAATAAATAAATAATGCATCATTCAGGCTGAAGGCCCTGTGTAGGAACAGCACAGCCCTTTCTCGGGCCAAATTTTGTCAGGTGGACATCTTAAGATTATTTCAAATTTTCCAACCTTTGGAAAGCCATATTCCCTTTCAAGAAAAGTAGATTTTCTTCTCCTAATTTTCCTTTCCTTGTCACATTCAGGATGCTACAATGTTAAGCAGGGCCAACCATTGGAGTCTCTGACAGAGAACTTGAGTGCATGTCTGAGCAGTGGGGACCTGGCAATTGTAGCTGAAACCTCAGGCAAGATAAGCCATTATCTCTCACTTCCATGGTTCTTCTCTGAAGCATAGCTGAGCCTTGCTCATTTCAGCCCAAAAAAGAGAACTTGATGTGCATAAGAAACCTTTTACATATTTGTTTTCAAAGGAATTACTCAAAACCTGCCTACCATTTCCAGTTTATGAGTAATTAGTTAACCATTTTAATGATATCAAAAACTCATGGTCAGACAGGCTCAGTGGCTCATGCCTGTAATCCCAGCTCTTTGGGAGGCTAAGATATGCAGATGGCTTGAGCCTAGGAGTTAGAGACCAGCCTGGGCAACATGGTGAAACTCTGCTCCCCAAAAAAAAAAAAAAAAAAAAAAATTAGCCAGGCATGGTGGTGCACATCTGTAGTCCCAGCTACTTGGGAGGCTGAGGCACAGGGATCACTTGAGTCCAGGTGGTAGAAGCTGCAGTAAGCTGGGATTGTGCCACTGCATTACAACCTGGGCAACAGAGTGAGACCCTGTTCCACAAAAAAGAAAGAACAACAACTCATGGTCAAGCAAATTGAAGAGAATCCCCAAAGTAATTGTTTAACACAAAGTAATGTCAGGTTTTCAGTCTAGGTTCTTAGGAGAGCTTATGGAGCCATGTGCTGAGAACTTCAACCTGTCAGTTCAGATGGAAATGGAGCACTGGGAGCTTTCCTCCTTGAAATCTGGTCTCCCTCGTAATGTTGTTACACAGACATCCCAGACCCCCAGAGATTCCATGGACCCCACTTCAAACTCTGCTTCAATATCTCATCATGTTCATGTTTTCTTCCTCTCTTTTAAAGTTTTTTTAAGAGACAGAGTCTCACTCTCCTCCTCAGGCTGGAGTGCAGTGGTGCAATCAGAGCTCATGGCAGCCTGGAACTCCTGGACTCAAGCGATCCTCCCACTTCAGCCTCCTGAGTAGCTGGGACGACATGCGTGCACCACCATGCCCAGCCAGTTTATTTTATTTCATTTTTTGTGGAGACGGGGTCTCGCTTTGTTGCTCAGGTTGGTATCAAACTCCTGGCTTCAAGTAATCCTCCCACCTTGGCCTCCCAAAGTGTTGGGATTACAGGCACGAGCCACACCACCCGGCCTTGTTTTTTTTTTCTTTTTTTTTAATGCTAGATTGGATCCCTACGTACATCTTTCTGTCCTTCTCTATCTATCCTTTAAAACCTGAATCAGAGGAACAAATCTTTCATGGGCTGATCTTCTCAGGTTTTCTCTCAAATGTCTATCTCACCATGTTAACTGGCTGACAAGATGGCCCCACTGTTCCTCCGAGCCTCAGACCTACACACTGGAAAAGCACACAGACTCCGCTGAGCCTCAGACCTACACACTGGAAAACACACAGACTCTGCTGAACACAGCCCTCAGGTTTTACAGTCTAGGAGACTGAGGTCCAGTATAAAAGACGAAACAAACTAGGAAAGGGAATGCCTCCTCCCTTCAGGTCTTCATTGACCCTTTCTGACTTTCAGCAACCTCCCCATTCAAACCTGCACTTTCATCCGTCCCAACTCAGGATTCCACAGCTCAGAAATGTTCTTTGTGCCCTAAATGGAAGGCAAAGTTGGGTTGTGCCATTTTATTTTTATCTATGTATGTATGTACGTATTTTGAGACAGAGTCTTGCTCTGTTGCCCAGGCTGGAGTTCAGTGGCACCATCTCGGCTCACTGCAACTTCTGCCTCCCAGGTTCAAGCAATTCTCCTGCCTCAGCCTCCCAAGTAGGTGAGTCTACAGGTGCCTGCCACCGCATTCAACTAATTTTTGTATTTTTGGTAGAGACAGAGTTTCACCATGTTAGCCAGGCTGGTCTTGAACTCCTGACCTCAAGTGATCCTCCCATCTCAGCCTCCCGGAGTGCTGGGATTACAGGTGTGAGCCACCACACCCAGCCTATCATGCAGTTTTAAATACCTTATTTCAATTATCTACTAGTTCAGTGCATTTCAAGTATTGGTGGGATATTTAATATGCCCATGTGATGTCAGATTTTCTTTTCTAGAGCATTAGTATATTGTTACTGCTTTTTGTATCTTTTGAAGGTTCTGTAAAGATTTCCCTTTCTCATCTCTAATGTTCCCCTCTCTTTACTGGTCACACACACACTTGGGCAGGTTCCCATTTTCACCCATGCCCCGTTCCCATACATCTCTTAGAGCCCATCAACAGCATTTGTTGTCACTGGAGAGGCATCCTCTCCACTCTCACCCCACAAAGCTTTGAAAAGGAACCCTATCTCTTCCCGAGGCTCCTTCTCCAACAACGCAAAATGACCTCATTTTTTTAGACATGAATATGCCTCAAGGGTTCCTTGAGGGTGAGCTATGTACACTTAATTCATGATTGAATGATAATGACGCTGGCAGACATCCCAGAGGCTTCTCAGGGGCCTGGCAATGTGCTTAGCTCCCTGCAGAGGCTAACTCACCTAACCTTTACAATTCTCTCACAGCCTAAGTGCTAGTGTTATCTTCGTTTCACAGAGGGGACATCTGAGGCTCAGGGGACACCAGAGTTGGAGGGAGTTTAAGCAGAGTGACCCAGTGTGACTCAGCTAGTTAGTAGCGGAGGCAGGATGTGAACCCACGCAGTCAGGCCCTCAGAGCCACATTCTGACCACGGAACAGTCCTCTCCACATGTGCAAAGACAGACAAAATCCTGTGGGCTACTTCACCCAGCAGGCCAAGGAATAATTACATATCCACCCAGGTATTATTGAGAGGAAAATTCAGCAAATATTTTGGTCTGAGCATTTTTCAATTCTAACCATTTAAAAGTAACTTTCGTTCTATGAGCAGAAGAATCACAGATTTCTATGCTGTAAACAGCAAAGGATCGGTCATACACGTAAAACCGTAACCATTTTCTTTATTTCATAGAGGAGAAAAGGAGTTTTCTTATGCTCACAGGCATTTTCTCTGTGCGTTAAGCAGTCTTTCCTTAGGCACACAGATGGGCCTTACGACAGCTTTAAGACTACTGGAAGACTTAATTTTCTGAATCACGCTCAAAGACTAGTACTCATTCTAGGCCCCACACAGTTTCTCATAAAACATTTTGCTTCTAAGTGAATTGTGAAAATGGGATTCACAAAATGATGACAGAAATACTGCTTTAAAAACCTTTCCAGAAGTTTTCATGGAAATACAATAGAATATATGAGAAGAAAATGTCTAGTTGTTATTACAAAGGCGTAAAGGAAATGAGAGAGGGTAACTTTTTACTGGAAACAGCCAGAAAGATTCACTTAAGACCATAATTTACTCATATAATCTGTTTTATTTAAAAATAATAAAAAAAATAATATATTTATTTAAAAATAAAATTTATTATTAAAAATAATTTTTTTTTTTTTTTTTTTGAGACGGAGTCTCGCTCTGTCGCCCAGGCTGGAGTGCAGTGGCCGGATCTCAGCTCACTGCAAGCTCCACCTCCCGGGTTCACGCCATTCTCCTGCCTCAGCCTCCCGAGTAGCTGGGACTACAGGCGCCTGCCACCTCGCCCGGCTAGTTTTTTGTATTTTTTAGTAGAGACGGGGTTTCACCGTGTTAGCCAGGATGGTCTCGATCTCCTGACCTCGTGATCCACCCGTCTCGGCCTCCCAAAGTGCTGGGATTACAGGCTTGAGCCACCGCGCCCGGCCTAAAAATAATTTTAAATTATTTATTTAAAAATAATAATAACACTACTAAAATAATTTTAATAGAAATTATGCCAGCCACAACTAACATTCATTCTAGTGATTTGTAGTAGATAAAAATAAGGAATCACTATGAGCTATTAAGAGAGAAATTAGAGGAACATTTTCATCATGAAATTTCAATCAAAGAGAATAACAAGAAGACATCTCAGTCATGCAAACCCTTTGAAAATATACTCCCTGACCACTATTTCTGAAATTATTAAGGATGTTCAACAAAACACATAGACAAATCCAATTAAGGAGGAAACTTACAAAGATATAACAAAGAGGGAAGCCAGCCAAGCAGTGCAGTGCAAACAAAGCCCACGGTGACAGATGGAGAGCAAACACATAAGCAGTCCACACTGCACCATTCAACAGATAGTATGGTCAAGAGGGCATATCCTAGTGATATGACAAATGAGGCCTATTTTCCTCTAACAATTGATATAAGGTAAGGCCAATACGACCTTTAAAGAAAACGAAAATGTTTGTAAGAAAGCCGTGTACAAATACAAATAAACCAAGCATCGCCTGATCTTGAGCATGTTAGAGAACAGGATGCATTTGACCTTGATGACTGTCCTTATGAGGACGTGAAGTTAGTCACAGAGGATGACATGTCTTTCCTGCTGATCAATCACACCGCTCAGTTCTTCACTAAATACTTTGTTCAATTATACCATCACAGCTCTTATTTACAGGACTGAATGTAAATTGCTAACCTTGACAACATAAAAATAGGGTTTACCCATCCCAAATTGGGAAATTATGGAGAAAAGAGGTGCGGGAAAGTATGGGAAGATAATTTCTTTGTCTCACCTAATGAGAGGGAAGAGATACTATTAAAAAGTAGAGACTTCAGTGTATTATTTAATTATGAAGGCAACAAGTATAGAGCAACGTCCCACTAATAAAAATTTCCCCCGACACTTTGCATGACTTAAAATTTGTCATTTACTTCAAGTTCATATTATCTTAGAAAAGTAAGTGTTCTGGTTGGGCACAGTGGCTCACACCTGTAATCCCACTGCTTTGAGAGGCTGAAGCAGGAGGATCGCTTGAGCCTAGGAGTTCAAGACCAGCCAGGGCAACACAGAGAGACCCTGACTCTACAGGGAATACAAAAAAAAATAAGCTGGGTGTGGTGGTACACACCTGTAGTCCCAGCTACTTGGGAGGCTGAGGTGGGAGGATCACTTGAGCCCAGAAGCTCAAGGCTGCAGTATCATGCCACTGCACTCTGGCCTGGACCACAGAGTGAGACCCTGTCTCAAAAGAAAAAAGAGAAATAAGCATTCTGTCCCCTCTTCAGAGCATGATTCTCTCTCTGATTAAGACTCCTGTAATTTCAAGAAGCTCTTCCTGATTATTCAAGATGGTTCAAATTTAGAAGGCACCCTTGATCCTCTTACTTTTTTGTGACTAGCGCAAGTACTGGGACATAAAACAGAAGGTCCTCAAAGAATAACCATATTCCCTCAGTATCAAAATCCTGCCATTCGACTGATCAGTCCCACCCGCCACACACCAAAGCATGCTGTGGTTCAATTCCAAGACTTTTGACTGGTGTCTGATACTTTTAAATGCCTCTGTTACCTACTTCTCTGAGACATCAGACAAGTCTGAACCTTGAGTTTCAGTCAAGTCTGAACAACTTGAGCTTCCCCCATGGTAAATTAGAGGCATTGGGATCCATCCCACAAGGTTGTATTGATAATCAAATGAGGTAACACGCAAAGTGCTCAGCACATTGCAGATGTTACAACTTCCTTTCTTCACCTCAATGGATTAAATGTGTTGCGTGAACTACGAAGTGTTCTTAATATGTTTTGTTCTTTTTTCTCCGTTTAAACATCTGTAGTTGTCAGAATTTTTGAGAAAGGTTCTTTCATGTCTAAACGTCCACGATTCTATGGCCAGTACAGTACACTAATTAAAGGAGAAGAACCATCCTAGTTCTGCCTCTCCCTGGCTAGACCAAAAAGTGGATTGCTGCTGCCACCTGGTGGCTACAAGATAATTTGAGGCAGCATTTCACAGAAGCCAGTGCTAAACCCCCAACCCCCACACACAATTAGTGGGAGCCCGGGAAAGGGAGGACGCCCCCACTTGTTTTCTGTCTTTCTTTTCTCATGGTCTCGCTCTGACAGGGTCTCGCTCTGTCACTCAGGCTGCAGTGCAGGGGCGCAATGTTGCCTCAACGCAACCTCCGCCTCCCAGATTCAAGCGATTCTCGTGGCTCAACCACCCCAGTAGTTAGGATTACAGGCACGCGCCACCACGCCTGGCTAATTTTTGTATTTTTAGTAGAGACGGGGGTCTCACTATGTTGCCCAGGCTGGTCTCGAATTTCTAGGCTCAAGCGATCCTCTTGTCTCAGCCTCTCAGCACTTTCACAGAAATATTAAACTCCATCTTCCTCAGATAAAAAGAATAAATCTTACTTTGTGGAAGTTGAGGAGTCTTCAAGCAGAGATAGAGGAAGTTTCAGGTGGTGGATTTCAAGCTTTAAAGACGATGTGGATCACCTGCAGAACTCGCAAAACGAAGTGAAGTCCTATTTCTGATTCAATAGGTCTGGGGTGGAGCTGAAAACCAAATATTTAATAAGGAAAGTGAGTAACCCTAATGCAAGCTCTGTGATCATACTTTTAGAATCACTATATAACGGCAGAAGTTATCAGCCCCGGTTGCATATGAGAGTCACCTGGGGGACTAAAAAAAATCTGATTCTGATTAACTTGGTCTGGGCCCCCAGGTCAATCTAATATGTCACCAAGATAGAGAATGCAGCAATTCTTAAACTTGGCTGCTTACTGGAATCATTTAGGCATTATTAAAAAATAAAGATACCTGGGTCACACCTGCCCCCAACAAAGATAATGATGTAACTGGTGTGGAGTGTGGCTGGAGTACAAGGAGCTTCCAGAGCTCCCCGTGATTCAAACGAGCAACCGAGGCTGAGAGACTGTGGTTTAAGTAGATAGGCTTACTGAGAATTCCAGAGTCAAGTCAGGTGAAGCTGACAGATCCAGGAATGTATTTGTCTTCGCGCCACTCTATTACAGACACAGGAAAGCAGGAGAAAGATAACGTGTGGTCCTCCTCTGTTCTTTGTTAATAAACAGTTTGTGCTATTCAAATAATTTGTTGAATCAGAACTTATTTTCTGTCGTTAGTATGGAAGCAAGAGAATGACAGCTAACTGTCCATCCTTGATCAATAAGATTGATCAAATGAGTTAAATCTGAAGAGAGGACCAAGCCTCCCCCCCTCCCCACCCCGATTTCCACCAAAAAAACAAAAACAGATTTTGGCCAGTTGCTGACATGAAGGAGAGTTCCTGTGTTCTGTCCTGTGCGTTCTCTTTTTGGTTTTTTGTTTTGTTTTAGACAAGAGTCTCACTTTGTTGTCCAGGCTGGAGTGCAGTGGCACAACCTCAGCTCACAACCTCCGCCTCCCGGAGGAGGCGATTCTGCTACCTCAGCCTCCCAAGTAGCTGGGACTACAGGCATGTGCCACCACTCCTGGCTAATTTTTTTTTTTTTTTTTTAAGTAGACATGGGGTTTCACTATGTTAGCCAGGCTGGTCTTGAACCCCTGACCTCAGGTGATCCGCCCGCCTCAGCCTCCCAAAGTGCTGGGATTACAGGTGTGAGCCACCACGCGTGGCACAGTGAGTTATCTGGCTGAGAACTCTAACTTCTGCTATCTTTTCTGTGGCATTCCAAATGAAAGTATTACTTTATCGGCTTCCACTGGTCAGAAGGCATTGTCTTCACTCCTCTGGGCATTGATAATGTGGCAACATTGTGACAGGGGAACTATAAACCAGCTTTCCTGAAACTCTTCTGTAATGAGGTCCCCATCAAAAGAAGTAGTTTCCATATTTAGCTCCATTAGCTGCTTTCTACAAAGACCAGCTTAGAGCTGTAGCGCCAGTTTTCAGTTTCCAACTTCCAAAATAAGTTGACAGCTTTTTGTTTTTGTTTTTGTTTTTTTCAACCATCCTTTCTAATGACCTCTCTGGATGGCAAACGGATTACTTTCTTGTTTTTAACTTGATCGGGCATAAGAACAAGAGTTGTTAACATTTCACCGCTGTACGCTTTGGCAACATACCAGCTTAGGCTGTTTAATTTACAGCAAGATGGTTGCAGGCAAGTCAGCCTAATGAGGGAGACTAAAGATTTAGAGTTAAATATTAAATTCATCTTAGTCTTTATTTCTTGCTGTTCCAACCAATAATAATAATTTTAAAAATGCCTCTGGGGTATTCGAGCATGAACACATCTAGCTTGTGGTGCCTTCTGTAGAGCCAGAAAGACATTTAACTCCATATTACACAGACGGCAGTCACAATATTTGTTTCCTCTTCATTTTATTTTGGTAGTATAACCTATGCTGGTTGGGGACACATTATACTAGCAAACAGCTCACATCTAAAGTAGCTTGGCCTAGGTTTTCCTTTGCGGTTTTATTGATCGTCTTTCTCTCTCAAGAATTTACTATAAACTGGGGCACTGGTTTAGAGAACCGTCTGTGATGCAGGAGAGGGTACTCTGATGAAATCTTTTTCCGATTCTTGAATTTTGCTGATCAAATGTAAGTTCATAGTTGACGAGTAAGTCTCAGTGTTATAATCAAAGAAGTTGGGCGGGGCATTCCCTTCCTTCTTACCTATTCAGTCACTAAAGCACCACAAACTCAATCCTGCCCTTAAGACTCTGGTGAGGCCGGGCGCGGTGGCTCAAGCCTGTAATCCCAGCACTTTGGGAGACCGAGATGGGCGGATCACGAGGTCAGGAGATCGAGACCATCCTGGCTAACACGGTGAAACCCCGTCTCTACTAAAAAATACAAAAAATTATCCAGGCACGGTGGCGGGTGCCTGTAGTCCCAGCTACTCGGGAGGCTGAGGCAGGAGAATGGCGTGAACCCGGGAGGCGGAGCTTGCAGTGAGCTGAGATCCGGCCGCTGCACTCCAGCCTGGGCGACAGAGCAAGACTCCGTCTCAAAAAAAAAAAAAAAAAAAGACTCTGGTGAAAGAACTCTCCCTAAAGGTTCCCAATGAATTGAAGATGTGTTTTCGTCTCCAACCTTATCTCGTTCAACTCGCCACCTACTCTGGGTCCTGTGGATTCCTAAGTTCCCCTGGAGACCTGGCTTTTCTAACCTCCTCAGTTCCGATGGATAAATATTGGAGGACTTTCCCAACAAGGCACAATAGCGGGGCTCAAGCTTAATATTTTACCACCATTTCTCACACCTTCCCATGTTCTTGCTGTGCCAAACTCTTTCCATTACCTGAAACACTGTTCGATGTTATTCAAAAAACATTTACTGAGCATCTGTTATACCTCGAACTCTGAGCTCCTGCCAGGAATGCAATGGGAATGCAACATCTTCGTCAACTGTTCGTACTCCTGCTGCTATGGTGTGGTTTTCTCTTTCTTTTTCTTCATCCTTTTTGCATGATTATAATTATTTTGATGTATTTCACCTGACTGGAATCTCTTGGTAATAAAGTAAAATATGGATAACCAAATCTGTCAAATCTACTGAGGCTGGGCACGGTGCCTTGCGTCTGTAATCCCAGCACCTTGGGAGGCTGTGGCAGGTGGATCACTTGAGGTCAGGAGTTCGAGACCTGCCTGGCCAACACAGTGAAACTCCATCTCTACTAAAAATATAAAAATTAGCCAGGCATGATGGCATGCACCTGTAGTCCCAGCTACTTGGAAGGCTGAGGCAGGAGAATCGCTTGAACCCGGGAAGCAGAGGTTGCAGTGAGCCAAGATCATGCCACTGTACTCCAGCCTGGGTGACAGAGTGAGACTCCATCTCAAAAACTAAAAATATTAAAAATAAATATTAAAAAATCTACTGAATGTGTTGAACACCATGTGATCCAAGGCCAAGGTGCCCTTGCACAGGCTGTTCTCATTTCTTAAAGTACCTTTGCCAGCAGTTAACCTTCCTTCCTGGTTCTCTCCCTTCTAGCCACTTCCACATACCTGGTGAATTCTTGCATGGAGGAGAAGAGCCAGGCAGTGGGTCGCTACTGAGAAGGAGGGCCATGCTAGCTGACCTTGACTGAGCACTGACTACTCATCAGGTTCCGTGTCAAGTGCACTAAGCGCTTCGTTTCACTGAAGCCTCTCAGCAACCCTCTGAGGCAGGTTTTCATTGTATTATTATTTTGCAGATGAGGAAACTGAGGTTTAGAGAGGTAAAGTGACTTTCCGGACAGTTTAGTCCCAACACTGACACTAACGCCAACCCTTCACTACCTCCCACTCATAACAGGTGACAGATGAGCACAACCATATAAAACGTGCATAAGAAAGGAGACTGGTGACACCACGAAGGTTACAATAGTGGTTGTGTGAGGTGGTAGGGGTATTGAGCACACACTCCTCCTGCAGCTGAAATGCCAGCGGCTTGTCTGTCAAGATTGTCTGGTTTCCCCACCCCACAGGAAAGGTTGCCTACTGTGTTCTGGTGGCACTTTTCATGCAGCTCTACTACAGCACTTCTGATGCGCTTTTTTTTTTTTTTTTGGAGACAGTTTTACTCTTGTTGCCCAGGCTGGAGTACGATGGCGTGAGGCATGATCTTGGCTCACCACAACCTCTGCCTCCCAGGTTCAAGCAATTCTCCTGCCTCAGCCTCCTGAGTAGCTGGGATTATAGGCATGTGCCACCAAGCCCGTCTAATTTTGTACTTTTAGTAGAGAAGGGATGTTTCCATGTTGATCAGGCTGGTCTCAAACTCCCAACCTCAGGTGATCCACCTGCCTCAGCCTCCCAGAGTGCTGGGATTGCAGATATGAACCACCGCGCCGGGTTTTGATGCACTTTTTACATTTACCGTGTTTCACCTGATAGATAGAGCTCCCCAAGAGAAGAGGCTTTCTTCTGTATCTTTTGACCTGCTATGCTCTGCAGAGTGCCTGGTGCACAAAAAGTGCCACATGGGTATTTGATGAATGACTGAAGGAAAGGTCTCTATTTTCAGCTCTGTGGGCCATGTTATATCTGTAGCAACTACTCAACTGTGCCTTTGTCATGCAAAATTAATCATAGACAATATGTAAATGAATAAGCAGGGGTGTGTACCGGTAATATTTATGTACAATAAAATCTGAATTTCATATAATTTTCACATTATGAAAATTCTTTTTTCATTTTTTTCAGCTATTTGAAAACGTAGAAACCATTCTAATAGTAGACTGTACAAAAACAAGATGTGTGTCAAGACCATCCTGGCTAACATGGTGAAACTCCGTCTCTGCTAAAAATACAAAAAATTAGCCGGGCATGATCGCGGGTGCCTGTAATCCCAGCTACTTGGGAAGCTGAGGCAGGAGAATTGCTTGAACCCAGGAGGCAGAGGGTGCAGTGAGCCGAGATCGTGCCATTGCACTCCAGCCTGGGTGACAGAGCGAGACTCCGTCTCAAAAAAAAAAAAACAAAAAACAAACAAACAAACAAAAAACAAGAGGTGTGACCAGGTGTGATGGCTCACGCTTGTAGTCCCAGCACTTTGGGAGGGCGAAGTAGGGACGGATAGTTTGGGCCCAGGAGTTCAAGACCAGCCTGGGCAGTGAGACTCTGTTTCTTTTCTTTTTTTTTTTTTTTTTGATACAGAGTTTCGCTCTCGTTGCCCAGGCTGAAGTGCAATGGCCTGCGATCTTGGCTCACAACAACCTCTGCCTCCTGGGTTCAAGCAGTTCTCCCACCTCAGCCTCCCGAGTAGCTGGGATTACAGGCATGCGCCACCACACCCAGTTAATTTTGTATTTTTAGTAGAGACAGGGTTTCTCCATGTTGGTCAGTCTGGTCTCGAACTCCCAACCTCAGGTGATCTACCTGCCTCTGCCTCCCAAAGTGCTGGGATTACACGCGTGAGCTCCATGCATGATGTGAGACCATGTTTCTACCAAAAAATAAAAATAAAAAATTAGCCAGGTGCAATGGCACATGCCTGTGGTCCCAGCTAATCGGGAGGCTGAGGCAGGAGGCTGAGGTGAAAGGATTGCTTGAGCCTAGGAGGCAGAGGCTGCAGTGAGCTGTGATTGTGCCACTGTGCTCCAGTCTGGACAACAGAGCAAGACCCCATTTCAATGAATAAAAATAAAAAGTAAGTCAGGAGGTGGCAGATTTGGTCCGAGGACCATAGTTTACCAACCCTTGCTGCAAGCCCTTCAAATCACCCATCACAGTTCTTGGTCTCGGCTGTTCCACTGTCTGATCTGTAAAAACAGTTGTAAAGATGAGGTTATGGATGCAGCCCCCCCACCTAGACGACGCAGCTTGCCGGTGCTCTAGGATGGTTTTGCAGGAATCTGAGTGGAAGTGACTGTTAGAGATACCCCACTCCATAGCATAAAGCAACCTGGTCTCACAAAAATACATTTCAAATGTATTTTTTTATGAAAACCCCATCTCTACTAAAAATATAAAATTAGCTGGGTGTGGTGGCACATGCCTGTAATCCCAGCTACTCGGGAGGCTGAGGTGGGAGAACTGCTTGAACCCAGGAGGCAGAGGTTGTGGTGAGCCAAGATCGCGCCATTGCACTTTAGCCTGGGCAACAAGAGCGAAACTCCATATCAAAAAAAAAAAAAAAAAAGAAAAGAAAAGAAACAGGGTCTCACTATATTGCCCAGGCTGGTCTTGAACTCCTGGGCCCAAACTATCCTTCCCTTTTATGAATAGAAAACCATCTTTCTATTCATTGACAAAGTTACCAATTAATCTCTCTCTCTCTCTCTGTTTTTTTTTTTTTTTTGAGACAGAGTCTCACTCTGTCACGCAGGCTTGAGTGCAGTGGCACTATCTCGGCTCACCGCACCCTCTGCTTCCTGGGTTCAGGCAATTCTCCTGCCTCAGGCTCCCGAGTAGCTGGGACTACAGGTGCCCGCCACAGTGCCCGGCTAATTTTTGTATTTTTTTAGTAGAAACGGGGTTTCACCATTTAGTCAGGCTAGTCTCGAACTCCTGACCTCAGGTGATCCACCCGCCTCACCCTCCCAAAGTGCTGGGATTACAGGCATGAGTCACTGCACCTGGCCCCAATTCATCTCTTACAAACAGAATCTGAAAAGTCTGTGAATAGGTTTGCTATTTTAAATTGGCGGCAGTGGGCAGACCGTGAGTGGTTATCTGGGAAATACGCAAATCTGTGCATTAGGGAAGGCTGAAAGATCCATCAAAGAGCCTGCATCCAAATGCAGGGTGTGTGCCAGATAGCTTTTGATCTGTTACAAATAAAGGTATTTAAAATTCCCAAACAAAGCAAAACTCCAGAGGATAATGTCAAGATAATGGGATTATAGCACTGAAAACAGGTCAATGGAAAGACACGTGCCTTTTAGATCACACAAATAGCTCAGAAGTGCTGGGCTGCGGCTTCCCTTAACCTAGAAGTGTTTCTGGAGCTGGCTGGAAGGCCACTTTCTACAGAAAACTTGTCTTTTCTTTTGAAAAGAGGCATTAGCTGCTTCTTGAGTATCTCTCGGAGAGGTCACTAGGGGAATCTGCCAGACTTCAAAGCAGGGGAAAGGAAAAGCTTTGTAACAACACACTCTGGCATCTGTATAAATATGTCAACTGCCCCATGGATCCCGTGTTTATCTCATACTCTCTAGGGTCCTGAAAAGCTGAAGAAAGTGAATGCTGACATTTTAGGAGAGTTTAGTAGATGGTGCACCAGCAACAGCTGACTGCCACTGGCTATGCTGTGGGACCACTCTTTGATTTCCTCATGCCTCAGTGTGCTCATTGGTAACGTGGTATGGTTTGGTCAGACTACGAGGCTCTCTCCTGCTCTATGATTCTGGGATTCGAACACACCCTCCTTTGCTTCTGTAACCTGAATTTCACCAGATCGCAACAACAGGTGGCTATGAAAAGAACACAATGTCATTTGTGGAGTATTCTGGCCAAAAGTGTTTAACCTGGATCTAATCATGAGGAAATAATCAGGCAAATTCCAATTGGGAGAGTCTATAACCAACTGGCCTGAACTCTTCAAAAATGCCACCGTATGAAAGACAAAAATTTTTAAAAATTTTCAAAAGACCGGGAGTGGGGAGGCTATTCCAGATTAAAAGTGACTAAAAAGACATGATAACATACAACTATTGGGGTATTCAGAGTGATTTGGCTAGGAACTATATGGTAAATAACATCTATGATATATAACTATATATTACATATAATAGTGGTATTGTGGTTATATAAGAGAATGTCCTTATTCTTAGGAAATACAAGCTGAAATGTTTAGCAGTAGTGTCATGGTGTCTGCAACTTACTTTCAAATGGTTCAGAGTAAAAATGTGTGTGTGTGTGTGTAGTGGAAAAGATAAAGCACATGTGGCAAAATGTTGGCAACTGGTGAACACAGAAGAAGGGTGTAAAATCTTTCATTGTGCTAGTCTATCCACTTTTCTGTGGGTTTGAAATTTTCTAAAATTAAATGTTGGGAGGAAGACAAATCATGTGTGAGTCTTCCTATCAGGGCAGGAATAGAAGAAAACTGGGAGTAAGAGCGTTGTTTTCTTTGGGAGACGTTGAGATCTTGGACACATACTCAAAGAAAAATGAGGGCCAGTGCAGTGGCTCACACCTGTAATCCCAGCACTTTGGGAGACCGAGGCGGGTGGATCAAGAGGTCAGGAGATGGAGACCATCCTGGCTAACACGGTGAAACCCCGTCTCTACTAAAAATACAAAACATTAGCCGGGCATGGTGGTAGGCGCCTATAGTCCCAGCAGTGAGTTGAGATGGCGCCACTGCACTCCAGCCTGGGCAACAGAATGAGACTCCATATCAGAAAGAAAGAGAGAAAGAGAAAGAGAGAGAGAGAGAAGGAGGCAGGGAGGGAGGGAGGGAGGGAAGGGACGGAGGGAGGGAGGGAGGGAGGGAAGGAGGGAAGGAAGGAAGGAAGGAAGGAAGGAAGGAAGGAAGGAAGGAAGGAAGGAAGGAAGGAAGGAAGGAAGGAAGGAAGGAGAGATCTTGGAGGCTGGGCTAGACAGATAAGAAGGTCAGAGGAATATTTTCACAGGTCCCACCATTCTTAGAGATGAGACTAGAAAAGAGGGTTTCTTGGGGCCTGAAGAGAGCTGAAAAGGAAGCCACATTTCTGGAGCTGACTGGACTAACCCCCCATGGGGCAAAGGACTCAGGACCCTGGAAAACACTAATGAGACCCTCCTGAAGCTGCAAGTGACATCCATAATTGGAGTGATTGGGACACACCTTGAAAATTGGAGTAATTCCTGTGTAAGGAGGATCTGGACAGATTTGATCAGGGAAGGCCAAAAGGTCAGTGTGGCACATTTGAAGCATCACTGGATTCATTCTGAAATGACTGAGTTCCTAAGAGAGGGGATTTGAGTGACCCAAAGAACATGGGTGGCTAGGATGCTAAGGAAAGACAAGAAGCCAGTTAGGACAGAAGTAAGTAGAGTCCAGGCCTGGGTGGACAGTAGCCCAATGGGAACCCCTGCCAGATGGGATCCTCCTCCTCAGCCTAGTGAGTCACTAGACAAGACTGACTGGACAATGCATGCTTTTGACAGATAATAGTCCTTGACTTTATATATGTCACTGCAATGGGCTTCACAGGACAAATCTTAGAGAAGTATGTTAGGAAAAAGTCTGAATCTAAAAACATAGAGCAATAGTTCTTACACATTTGTGAGCATTGGAATCACTGGGAGGGCTTTTAAAACCCAGCTGGGCCCCACCTAAGAGTTTCTGATTCACTAGACGTGGGATGTGACCCAAGTGTGTGCATATTTAACAAATTCCCAAGTGATAAAGATGCTGCTGTTCGGGACCACACTTTGGGAACTGACATCAGGGAAAGAAAATGAAAGGACGGTCATCTAGCAAACTGTACAAGATAGAGAAAGCACTTGGCTGAATCTTCAACAAAGGAGAACAATGAAGCAACAATGGAAAATGTTCCCTTGCTGTAAAGAGTAAGAGCCCTTACTTCAGAGGTAGAATTGAAAAGTGAGGGAAGATAGCACCATGAGGGGTAGTCAGCTGAAGTCTTCTTTCTCAGCAGGCCCCAAAGGACTGGGCTTCAGCTAAGGAATCTGCTGAAGGCAATTCTCCAGTAGAAACCTACAAATACCTTTAGGAGATAACACTCACAGGCCTGAGCTATGACTACCTCCCTCGGCCAATGAGACCAACCCCCTCAGGCAGAATGGCCTATTTCCTAAGAATTTCCATGACACCTGTACCAGGTAACTACCAGCTAAATAGCAAGTCAGTAAATCAATATCTCACTGGCTTATACTACCATTTTCATTATACTAAGAGCTACTATTTATTAGATGTTAACTAAGTGCTAGGCCCTACGCCAAGTGCTTTACAAGCATTACACTTAATGCTCATCATCTCCTCATAAACTACATCATTACATTTATTCTACACGTAAGAAATCTGACACTTGGACAGGTTGAGTATCTTGCCCAAGGTCATACAGCAAGTAAGAATTCAGGTAACAAGTGCCTCTTCATTTTTCCTCCTGGGGAGAGGAAGTTCCATCCAGGAAACAAGAGGGGTAGAGACATAAACAAAAAGAACAAAGAAGAAATGAAGAGTGGAAAAGAACAACAGGCGCCTACTGCAAAAGACAAGCTTCAGCATTCATGAAAACCTAGTTTCTTCTGAAACCAGCTTATGAGAAAATCTCACATCCACCAACTGACCTATTTTCACCTTGGTCTTCTAAGTAGAAATTCCTCATAATGTAAAGTAAATAAAGCAGAATTCCTGACTTTCATATTTCTCTTAAAGCCTAACCAACAAGGCTGAGTCTTCAGTTCCAGTCAGTTTTCACTGCACAATGCCAACAGCTGAACCCCAAACTCTTCAACTGCTGGTGACCCTGTGAAGGCAAGAGCATGGCGTGTGGGTGGATGCGACTGAGGGGCTGAGTGGTGTGTTTTGGTTGGGCAAAGCAGGCAGGCATCACAAATATGAATAAAAGCCTGCAGCATGAGCTTAAAGAGCTTTGATCTGTTTGTAAAGCTGGTAAAAACTGCTCCACAGGAGCCAAAGCCAAATCCAATACTGTAAAGGAACATTTACTAGAGAGCAACTTTCCTCCAGGGTACACATTTGCATGAGGTGTAAAATTGCTAAATATCTGAGGAATAAAAGGTCTGGGAATCTTATGGTTTAACTAAGAGTCACACTAATGCCCCAAGCCAAGGTTAAAGCAACAATGACTTCAGATCTCTACAATGACCTCCAGTGTTGCCACTGTGAGAACTTATTTATTTTTGCCTTCTCTAGATTATTTCATCATTTTGAGCAAAAGCAAAACAAGATTTATGTGTCAACTTTGGAAGGGAAATTTACTTCTTTCAGGCCCTTTTGTGATGTTTAAAAAAGAAAAAGTAGAAATGCATCCCAACTTTTTACAATTTGGCAACAATACTTTATCTTGAATACTTACCTTCTAAATGATTGGTTTCTTCTCAGGACACTGTAGGTCCTGGGCAAAATAACGAGAAAATACTGAATAGCTATAAAGGGGTAAATGTCAATCAAGCTAGCAAAGCACAAAGGGTGAGTACCTAGGAAGAGGGGCCTTTAATTTACATGGTACTTTCTAAAAAAATAAATGTCATGGAAAGATGTTTTATCTATCACGCTGAGTTTCCTAATCAGGGAGATCATTTGATCTCAAGAGACGGAGGAAGAAACTGCTGGCCACTGGAGTTTCATGCAAAGCAATAGGTAATCAACTCAAAATGAATAAAAGCAACTTTTCTATTTTATGTCTTATTTTAGTACCCTTTGCTGTATGTAGTTTAATGATTAAAATCTACGTAGGCCAGGTGTGGTGGCTCACACCTGTAATCCTACCTAGCTCTTTGGGAGGCTGAGGTGGGTGGACTGCTTGAGCCCAGGAGTTTGAGACCAGCCTGGGCCACATGGTGAAACCCTGTCTCTGCAAAAAATACAAAAAATTAGCCGAGTGTGGTGGCAGGTGCCTGTAGTCTTAGCTACTCAGGAGACTAAGGTGGGAGGATAACCTGAGCCCAGGTGGTCGAGGCTGCAGTGAGCCATGATCGCACCACTGCACCCCAGATGGGGCAACAGAGTAAGACCCTGTCTCAAAAAAAAAGAGACCTATGTAACGAGTCTAATTACAGTAATTTCTCATTAGTCTATCAGTTGATGACATGCCATGGAGGAGTTGAAGCAAGTGGTAGACCGCAAGTTGCTGTAAAAATAGTATAAAGCCCTTGATGGAAGCAGGCAGGAGAGTGTCATGGCTGGAAAAAGGACCTAAAATTGTGTTATTACAGAGCACAAACCATTAGAAAGAGATTGTTACTTTTAAAATATTTTGCTTATAGTTGCAGGACAAAACTATGCAGACTGGGCTACATATGGTTCTTAAAGACATTAGGTAACTATTGCTTTCATTTTATTTTATTTCTGGGATAGAGTCTCGCTCTGTTGCCCAGGCTAGAGGGCAGTGGCAACATCTCAGCTCACTGCAACCGTCGCCTCCTGGGTTCAAGCAATTCTCCTGCTGTTAGCTTAATGAGTAGCTGGGTTTACAGGTGCACACCACCACACCTGGCTAACTTCTGTATTTTTAGGAGAGATGGGGTTTCACCATGTTGCCCAGGCTGGTCTCGAACTCTTGACTTCAGGTGATCCACTGGCCTCAGCCTCCCAAAGTGTTGGGATTACAGGTGTGAGCCACTGTGCCCAACCAGGTAACTATTGCTTTCAAAGTTTCTTCCAAGTCTTTTAGTAATATATGACTTTTTTTGTTGTTTGAGACGGAATCTCGCTCTGTCGCCCACGCTGGAGGGCAGTGGTGCAATCTTAGCTCACTGCAAACTCCACCTCCGGGTTCACGCCATTCTCCTGCCTCAGCCTCTCAAGTAGCTGGGATTACAGGCGCCCGCCACACGCCTGGCTAATTTTTATTTTATTTATTTATTTATTTATTTATTTATTTATTTAGTATTTTTAGTAGAGACAGGGGTTTCCCCATGCTAGCCAGGATGGAAGATATGACTTAAAGATCACTGCTGGAATTTCCGGAGAGGGAAAAAATTTTCCACCCCCAGAACAGTCAGGTCCTGCCCCTCTGCACTTACTGCTGCAAAGGAGTAATGGATCTCACCAATGAACTCGGGAAAAAGACCCAGTCGTGCTCAGCACTGCACTTCTCAGCCTTTGGAAGCAGCCTTCCTTCTACTGCCTCCTACTTGGATATTTTGTGGCCTCCAGCCTGCTAGACGGGGGTGAGAAAGAGTAATTCAAGTAAGAAAATATTGGGGAGCCCACTGAGCAACAGATCTACACTTTGTTTACTGGTTAGCATTGTCTGTACAGGACGGAGCCTGGAGGGCTAAGGAGTAGGTTTTAGGCCTGAGGAATATGAGAGGTCACGATTCTAAAATTACATGTGTCTCGCCAGGCGCAGTGGCTCACGCCTGTAATCCCAGCACTTTGGGAGACAGAGGTAGGCGGATCACCTGAGGTCAGGAGTTCAAGACCAGCCTGGCCAACATGGCGAAACCCTGTCTCCACTAAAAATACAAAATTAGCTGGACGTGGTGGCGGGCGCCTGTAGTCCCAGCTACTCAGGAGGCTGAGGCAGAAGAATCACTTGAACCTGGGAGGCAGAGGTTGCAGTAAGCTGAGATCGCACCACTGCACTCCAGCCTGGGCAACAGAGCAAGACTCCATCTCAAAATAAAATAACATTACGTGTGTCAACATAGGGAGTTAGAGAATATTTTATCTACCAACTTGTAAACCTGATACTGATTTTGTAACATGTAGGCATATGGTATGTGGGCCGCCCATTTTTTTCTTGCCCTGGACCCTGCACATGTTAGGAGCAAGCCTACTGCTCTGGCCCCTCACCAATGGGCACTTGGAAATTGTTTCCTTGTATCAGACCCCTCTTTAGTCACTGTAGCATATTCTCTGTGTCCGCAGGTGCTCACAGTTCAGATTTTATCTATAGTCTTCATCAACTGTATTTGCTTTCCTCTAATGCCCCTCATAAATGCCTGGTGCTTATCACTTACTGTGGATTTTTATATGTCCAGGGGTTTAGAGTTTAGTACTTCGTTTTTTTGTTTTTGTTTTTATTTTTTTGTTTTTTGTTTGTTTTTGGTGCGGGGATGCTTTCTATAATCTGCCCAGTCTTCTTAGTGAGAAGTGCGATTTCCAAATTGCAGATAAGTCTCCAAAGTCACAGAGACATGTTCTGTGTAGCACTATCAGCTGCCCCTTGTAGGCTGAGGCAGGCTGTGCTTTATAGTTAAACCACTTCACACCTATTCCCTGGCCCTCTGCTACCCACAGTGCTGTGGGATGGCAGCAGAGGCCCTGACTACCCATACCTGGGGATCAGGGAAGGAGGAAGAATTTAAGCTTAGAATTGCAGGAATGTCTCTATATGTTGGGGAGTCCTCAGATTATATCCAAAACACATGAGGCACTAGATAGATTAATTATAAGCACAAGCAGAAAAAAAAGTCACATATGAATTTGCACTAAGGCAGGGTACAGTGGCTCACTCCCGTAGTCCTAGCACTTTGGGAGGCCAAGGCAGGTGGATCATTTGAGCTCTGGAGACCTGCCTGGGCCACATGGCGAAATCCCATCTCTACAAAAAAAAAACAAATACAAAAAATTAGCTGGGCATAGTGGTGCATGCCTGTAGTCCCCACCACTCAGGAAGCTGAAGTGAGAGAATGACCTGAGCACTGGAGGTCGAGGCTGCAGTGAGCCGAGATCAGACCACTGAACTCCAGCCTGGGCAATGGGGTGAGACCCTGTCTCAAATAAATAAATAAAATTTACACTAGGGAACCTAACATATAGCCAAAGATTTTAATACGTGGTACAGAGTTGTAAGCTGTCTCTCTGAGTGCTGGCTCCTACATAGCAGAGAAAGTAAAGATACATTAATCGATAAAGCACTGAAAAACAAGAAATGATTTGTTCCTAGCAACATCCCTGTGGCTATGTCATATTCTTGGTGATAAAGATGATTCACTAAGAGATTAGGTTAGAGACGAGACAATTGTGGAATGCGGGTTATGGTGGCACTCACACATTTTGCATCCCCCAGTCCCTGTATAACCCAGAAAGAAGATAGTCCTGTTTCTAAATCTGTATGCAAATTTTTCCTCCATGGAAGTATAATATCTGAAAGCAAAATTGGTCCATTGAGTTAATCACTAAATAGGGCACTTCAGTGTGCTCTAGTTCTGACATCTAATCAGCAATACAGCTGCATTTAAATACTGAAGACTTAAAGGATTTTGGCTTCTGAAGCAAGGGATTTTCTAGATAATCTTGCCTATAAGATCCTTGACTTGTGCCGTCAAATGCTGCCAACTGTGATTTGCAGGAAATCAGGAAATAACAGTGCGGTCTGTTTTTCTCCTGTGTACTGTGCAAGGTTGGGAGTTTTTCATTATAATTACCATTTGCTAGTGAAAAACTCATTTCTCAATTTTGCTGTTGATTGGATAGAAACCAGATTTACCAGAGATATGTGAGCACGTCCTCCTGTCCACCAAGCAAGGCACAGTGTCACATGTGGTCCTTAGAATAAGTCAGAAGCTTCTGCTCAAAAACCTCCAGGACTTGAGCTTGGGCCAAGAATTTGCTTTTTTTTTTTTTTTTTTGGTAATCTCTTTGTTCTCTGAACAGAAAGAATCTAACAGAGCAAAAACCAAAATTTGAAATTATGCTAAAATAAAAATGCTTGTAGGTTATTGCAGTGTAGATTATGCAAAAAAAGAATCATTAGGATAGGGCAATCAGCTTCCATTAAATAAGCCTAAAAGAAGCGGCTTGGGGATAAAAAAAAAAAAAAAAAAGAAGAAGAAGAAGAAAAGAAAAAAGAAAAAGACACGCTGAGACTTTGCCTTCGGTGCCCCCTGCCGGAACAACGGTAATTATGCTTGTTAGAATATTTAGCATAATTAGTCTTTAGCTGCCCATTTCAGTTTTGCTCAAGATATAAATGTCAAGTCAAAGCTATTAAAAACCATGTTCTTGAGAAACAGATACTCAGAAGGAGAATTGCCCAGGTAGCAAATGCTCTGCTGGAAATCACAAATGCCACTGAATATTTGTATTGTTGTGCTGGCTGGATGCACTAATTACTATAATTTTTTTAAAGCATATGAACTCTAGGCTGTTTGATAGCCACAATAAAATTAATTTTTATGTTAATTAGCCTCCCATTCAAGTGAAAACTACAGTCACAAACTTCCCTGCCCTTCCTTCATGTGGGTTATTTCCTCTCAGGAGGCTGGTCAGCATACCCTAGGTCCGTGTTTCCTGCTAAGCAGCAGGGTTCCCTTGGCCCTGAGCTACTGTAAACCAGGAATGGGATTTACTGTCTATCAACTCAGATAAAAATAGATCTCCCCCCCCAGCCAGTCCCCCAGGCAGCGTGAGTATCACTGACTAGGGTCAACAGAAAGCACGGTCTGGTGTCAGCAGCTGAGCAGAGGGCCCTTGTGCCTGATTTGCATTTATCATGGTTGCTTCCCTTGAGGACAAGAAGAAGAGTGAGGCAAGTGTCCCCCTCCCCCAGCAAGGAGACTGTTGTTGCCCTATCAGCTTTCTGAGCAGTTTTGATCTGAGACTAGTGTTGGAAATGGAGACTCAGAGGCTGGATGAAGAAAACAGCCTGGGGAAGGGGATCCCTCCTCCAGACAGTGTCGAGAAGAGGTTCCCTATGAACAGGATGGGACCTACTGTGGATGAGGTACAGGGTTTTTAGACTCACAGCAGCTCGAAGGGCCTTTCCCTCTCCTTCATTTTACAGGTAAGAAAACGGAGATAAAGGAGGGCAGGAGACTTCCAACATCGTGCAATGAGTTGGTGGCAGAATTGATGGGATGTCTGTGCCGGGCTCTTTCTGTTATGTCCCAGTTCACAAAAGTAAGAAAGGATGAGATCTGCTCTGATGAGGTTGACAGTCGAGTAAACATGCCTATTTAAAATAATAATGCTTTTTAAATATGCAAATGAAACTTGAGAATAGTATGCAAATGCGAGCATGAATAAATGGGGCTCTATAAGTAGGGTGGATGAAAATATGTGAATAAGCAGGCCAGATCAGACATCTGGCACATTTTTCAAGCAGAGCTGCACCTTTTGGTTGTCTAATAATTCTTTCAGTGACTTACATGAGGAGGTTCCACAAGCCTTGTTTAAGGTGCAGGGAACCTGCCCACCTCCAGGCTCAGAAGCAATGGGTGACTGAAGGTCCCAACTGAACTTAAAAGATGAGAACTTTCTGGAATTGCTGAGGCGAGAAGAGTCATACTGCCCAACTCTGCAAGTGGAGCCCGGGGTCCTTGTCTGGTCACAAACCAATTTTCTTAAGTGCTACTGAAATTGCTTTTTATCATCCAGATAAGAAGCAGTTCACAAGTAAAATGCAAGGCTTGACACATAAAAGCTTATTGGTAAGCCTGGGCCTAGTGACTTAATAGTCATCTTAAGACCCATAGAACACATTTGTGAGTTGGAAATAAGTTGTCAAAGAGTGGGAGGGCTCTGGGGGATCACGGATATTAGAACTGCATAACAGCTCCTCAGCCTCCATAAAATCGTTTGGAATTACCAGTTGCACTTCTCTAATAATTCCACTGATGACTGTGTCTACTTCTATCAAAGGAACTGATTCTAATCTGAATGTCTGGGCCACATCCCATGGTGAGGTCCAGCCTCAGCTGGATGAAAAACGAGATTGCCTCCAACCTAGAACAACTAGCTGTTCATTGTTTTTTTCTGCCTCAAATCTCCACTTCCTTGGGGGAATTGCTCCCCACATACCCTGACCCTGTAGGAAATGATTCTGATTGGCTCCTTCTGAGTACTATGGTGCCATGCTCCCCTGGCCATAGGAATGGATTCTCACTCAGTTTTCCACAGGTATCTATTGAGCGCATTGTCTTGGCACCGGGGCTTCAGCAGTGAGCAAGAACGGCAGCCTCTCTGCCTACGCAGAGCTTAGATTCTTCTGGAAGAGGTGGACAATAACCACAGAGTGAAAAGTAAATACTATAATTTTTAACGATGAGTAACAGGAAGAAAATAAAGCAATCTGGCAGCTGTAAACCACCTGTGGGATACTGAAGCTGTGATAGTGGAGCAGAGACCCGAACGATGGGAACAATCCTGGCATGGAAATACCTGGAAAGGAGCATGTGACTGCAACCAGCCCCAACAATCGTTTCCTACACAGCAATTAGCCCAGAACTGGGCATGCCACCCAAGCCAGACCAATCAAAATTTGAAGTCAAAGAAAAGAGCCTTATCTTTCAGCTGGGGAAAGACTGCCAAAATGCATCTTCTTCAAAGGTTGCAGAAAGCCCATCCTGCACTCAGACAGAATGAAACCAAGAGGAGTGAGTCCCTCGATACAGCACACCTGAAGTCAGACCACCCTGTAACAGCCATGGAGTCAGATCCCTCTTCAAGAAAGGATGTGCTTTCCATCTATGAGGAGTGTGCTTGGCTGTAGTTACTAAAGACAGCCTCCAGCTATTCGCTTCATGGGCCACCAGCCTTTAGACTGAGGTCACACTCTTCTGAGGCTGCCCCAGCCCATGACTGAGCAAGGTTCTGATAACCAAGGTCAGATTCTTTTCCCGGGTCCCAAGAAACAAGGCCTAGTCCAGAGATCCTCAAACTTTCTCAGTTCATGGCACTCTTAGTGCTCAGTAATTTTTTCATGGCACCCCAGAAGTCAAAAGAAATGCCTCTAGTTCCCTTTTTTAAATAGTTAGGTCCAAACGAGTAAACAGTAGTAGTTTGTGCAGTGCCTGACATACATTACTGTGTTTCCCTGGAAAATTAAAAACACCCTGCCGTGCCCCTGAGTGTTTTCCCTGGCACCCTGGAAAGTCGGGCGGTGCAGTTCAGGAATCACAGTCCTAGCCATTCCCCCCCCAATGCAGGGCTCCTCCAGAGCCCCATGTGGTGCTAGCAGAGACTGTGGGATCTGTTTTGCAGACTGATGGCCTCTTCTGCCCACTGTGCTTCCTCCCTTTTCCTTTCACTAGTGTTACTACCCAAGAAAACTTTTGCACTCCTAATGCCATCTGTGTATCTGCTTCTGGAAGAAACCAACCTGCAACGTCCTTCTTGACTTCCAAATTTTTTGAGAAACAAATTTCCTTTTTAAAAAAAGATTTAAACTATTCAGAGTTGGATTACTGTCAAGTATTGTCAAAAGAGCCCTAACAATATGCCAAGACAAGTGTATGGCTTTAGTTTCTCCTAATGACAAATCTCAAAAGTGAGTAGAATTGAGAGAATCCAATAGTCATTATAATGAAGAGAAAAACAAGATAGTTCTGAGCATTTTCTCTTAGCAAATGCTCCAAAATTTAGCAGTCCTTATAACTTCTAACTAAGCCCATCCTTAAGACAAAGGATGTAGTAGACTATGTGCTCATTTTGAGCAATGAGAAAGAACAGACATGCAAGCTATACTGATATACAATAGCAATCATTTTATTGAAGGAAAGTTGAAAGTTCGCTTTCTCGAGATACTGTTTGTGGTAGTAGAATTGGCAGAGAATGTAGACCTTGGACCCCTTAGCCCAACTGGGTTATGCAATGCATAAGGGGATTGAAATTGGAAAGTAATGAATAGTCAATATTCATAATATTAAATAAGCTGCCCCACCAAAGCAGGGTTGCCAGGCCATTTTTGACAGATACTCACCTCTGTATTTGATAGTGAAAACAACATCAGTGGGATAATTTATTTTGAGCAAAGTTCTCAATAATCACTGTGTTACATCTGTGGCTTGTCCTTACACTCCAATACTTTAGCCAAGACACTTTCATTAAATCAACTCCCCACACCTCAAACTAACTAGTTCCTAACGAACATGAGCCTCCTCTAGTACCTTGATTCCTTGTTATTGATGCCTTTGTAAACCCCCAGAACCTTACCCTTTTAACTAAACTGATATAAAGGTTTACTTGCATTAAGCCCAGCCCAGTTCCTTATCTGTAGCAACTTGGTTTTTCATTCCAATTCTGCAGTCTAGGCTCCCAGCACCTCTTTTATAGAGGGCTAGAAAACCTTGCTATCCTCAGTCTCTCTCCCCTCCACAATGTACAGCCCCCTTACCACCATACTTTTCCTTCCACACATAAGAACTTCATTTCCCTGCTTAAAAGCCTCTGGAATATTCTTCAAAGTGGCACGCCCCCACTGTTCCCAATTGACTTCTCTGCCCTCATGCGCAACCATTAACCGCCATGAATTCATTGATCTGGGCACACAGAGTCTCCCACTGTTTTCTAAACAGTCCATGCCTTTTCTTGCCTCAAGTTCTTCCCTTTTTGCTGTTCCCTCTGCTTGGCTTGCCCATTTCTCTCTTCGTTGCTCACACTCAACGTTTGAAGCTGACTTCAGACGGCCCCTCATCTCAAAAGCTCTCTCTAGGCAGCACATATCACCTGACTTCATCTGTGCTCCCTTCATGCTTGGTGCTTAAGCTATTTCATATAACTTATTGTTTGCATGACTCTCTACCTCAAGCAACTCCTGAAGAAGACCATGTGTTCTTTCCCATCGTATCACTGCTTCTAGCACAAAGGTGGTTCAACAGCAGTTTGGGGAATTCAATTGAATGAGTTTGTATATGGGTCATATATACTGTAATAGCTAAAAGGCTCAATGTATAAAGGCTGACAGTTACCGGCAACAATGTAAGAGCACTTCATGAAATCTCTCCCCAAGGTCACATTTAATGAACATATTCCAAAAATGATTGAACGGATCATCTTACCAGATCAGATCTCCTTCTACTCCCACTTCCTTGTGGCCATCTTATTCTCCTTGTACTGCCAGCCCCCAGCACACTGCTCGTCATAGAGAAAGTGCTCCATAATTGTTGACGAGATATTTGAGAAATGAATAAATCATGTACAAAAATACACACACATTCTATATCAGCATTTTAATCAGTCTTAAATAAAAGTAATACAGCTACAATATGTTCAATTATTCTCTTCACCTTGGATTCACCTGAATCTTCAAAGAGTTCTACCTATCAATTACATTTTCCTCTCTAAAACTATGTTATAAATTGGCAGCAAACTTTAATCCCAGCACTTTGGGAGGCCGAGATGGGCGGATCACGAGGTCAGGAGATCGAGACCATCCTGGCTAACACGGTGAAACCCCGTCTCTACTAAGAAATACAAAAAAAAGCCGGGCGAGGTGGCAGCGCCTGTAGTCCCAGCTACTCGGGAGGCTGAGGCCGGAGAATGGCGTGAACCCGGGAGGCGGAGCTTGCAGTGAGCTGAGATCCGGCCACTGCACTCCAGCCTGGGCGACAGCGCGAGACTCCGTCTCAAAAAAAAAAAAAAAAGAATTCAGGAAGGAAGCTATTTCTCTATCAAGTGAGTATTGCATCATTGACACTGAATGTAGTTGGCCTCATCAGTAAGATGAATAATAAGTAGATTGAGTTTTTTAAATATGTAAAAAACCCAAGTGAGTTTCATAACCCAATCATTAGTGGATGAAGCCAACCTTGAACACACAACTAGACAAGAAGTTATGTTTATGCTCTGTACTGTTTATCTCTAGGCACTTTATTGCCATATTTAATACACATTACAATAAACACTAAAAAAAAGTCTAAGAAAAAGAGCATTTAATGAAGGCAGGCCCAAATTAGGAAAAATTTCCAAAAAGAGAAACATTTAATTCTTTTTACAGAGAACTAAACCTGAGATAAAGTACCTCAAGCATTCCCCCAAATATGCATCATTGTACGAGCAAGGGATTTCTCCCCATCAGGTTAGATGTGAGAAAGGGATTGATTTGGTTTGGATCCCTGTTCCTACCAGTTAGACTCACCTTCCTGACACTCCTCTTTCTTACTTAGAAGCAGCATGCATCCCCTAAGAGAGAGAGTCCTTGTTATAAGCCAACCCAAACTGTATTCTGTTAGTGCTAAATGCTCTTTTCAAGTTAAAAGAAACACAGTAGGCCGGGCGCGGTGGCTCACGCCTGTAATCCCAGCACTTTGGGAGGCCGAGGCGGGCGGATCACAAGGTCAGGAGATCGAGACCATGGTGAAACCCCGTCTCTACTAAAAATAGAAAAAATTAGCGGGGCGCGGTGGTGGGCGCCTGTAGTCCCAGCTACTCGGGAGGCTGAGGCAGGAGAATGGCGTGAACCCGGGAGGCGGAGCTTGCAGTGAGCCGAGATTGTGCCACTGCACTCCAGCCTGGGCGACAGAGCGAGACTCCGTCTCAAAAAAAAAAAAAAAAAAAAAGAAACACAGTAGACAAAGCTCCGGGAACTCAGTCCTATATTTCTCTTCCCTTTGGAGCCTTACCCGCAGGCAGCCGGGGAGAGCTACCATACCGTCATGGTCTTATTTAACGCTTCAGTCATTTTTCACTCTCTTCTAGAAGCAACTCTAGGCTCTAGCTCAGGTGTATCCCCAGGTGCCCTGGGACTTTACACCTGCCGTGATGGAAGACATAAACACAAGTTAATTAAGTCTATTGTTCAAACAATTTGTTTCTCGCTGAGGCTGACTCACTTGCAACTACATCTGCACAATTTTATTTCCAGAAGTAGCCTTCCACCTTCATTCTGGGTGTGAGGACTCTCTCTTTAGAAATTCACTTTATTTCTGAGACTCTTGGGTCACTGACAGAATAACACTTAACCAAAAAAAAAAAAAAAATCAGTAATTTAATCAGCATTTTAATATATATATATAGCTAATGGATAACAAGCTGTTTTTGTTTGTGTTTTTGTTTTTGTTTTTTAAAAAAGTATGTGATACTTGGGCTAGGTGCAGTGGCTCATGCCTGTAATCCCAGCACTTTAGTAGGCCAAGATGGGCAGATCACTGGAGGTCAGGAGTTCGAGACCAGCCTGACCAACATGGTGAAACCCTGTCTCTACTAAAAGTACAAAAATTAGCCGGGCGTCGTGAACAATGCCTGTAATCCCAGCTACTGGGGAGGCTGAGGCAGGAGAATTGCTTGACTTGGGAGGTAGAGGTTGCAGTGAGCCAAGATGGCGCCATTTCACTCCAGCCTGGGCAACAGAACGAAACCCTGTCTCAAAAAAAAAAAAAAAAAAAAAAAAAAAATGTGATACTTGTAATTTTTTTTTTTCCTAGCCATAAAGTTCCTCAGGGTGACATCACTAAGGGGAAAACTGGAATAAGTAGAATGTTGAAGATTTAGTATTGTGTAGCATTCTTACTCAAAGTCAGGACTGAAAACTACTTTTGAAAGGCTTTCATAGTCTCTTTGGCAGAGTGAAGCATAGAAAATGAATGGAAGGTTGAGTCCGAGGAGAAAAATGTAGGCAAGACATACACAGAGGGAGGTTTGAAGCATGCTGCTTTGTTTTTGTACAAAAGGATCAAAGGACATTTCTCACATTAATTGCTTCTATTTTTACTTGCATCCTTATTGTGCTTCCATTCATCTCTCTAACTGATGTCCTGGACACTCTTTCTGTCCTTGTTCCTCTCTTGTCACATGCCACATAATTTCTGCCTTGGATCATCCACCCCCTCCTCTTCCCTCTCTCTCTCCCTCTCTTCTTTCTCTCTCTCTATCTCTCTCCCTCTCTTCTTTCTCTCTCTCTCTTTCTCTCATTAGGTTCTGTATTCTAGAGCAGCAGGAAGGCCAGCTGCCACCCATATGCCACCCTTCCATGTTGTAAAGATGTCCCTGGGCAGCAGCTAACCAGCCAGAGCCCTCATTTCCCAGCCTCCCTTGCAGTAGGTTGAAGCAAAGTGACTGAATTCTTCCCAGTGGAAAGTGAGAGGAAGAGTGCACCCTCTCTCCAGGCCTCTATGCAATCTTCTGTGCAATGTATCATCTGTGGAATCCTCCATGCTCTCACTTTCTACTTCAGACACCTGATGCTGATGCCCACCCATGGTCATATTGGAAGCCATCCGCTGAAGATGGAAGAGCCTCTGTCAGCCTAGGACCCTCATTGATTTCCCCTTCCATCTGTCTTCCTCCCACAGGTGGACTGTCTATAAGCAAGAAACAGATTTCATTTGTATTATGTCATCGAGATTGCTGGGGTTACTATTGAAACAGCTAGCAGTACCTTAACTAATACATGAGGGCAATGAAAGAAATCAAAGCCTACTACAGCAATCAATCGTTCATGCCACAAATATTTATGGAGCACCGACTATATCCGGGGCCCCGTACTAAGGTTGGGGCCTAGACAGACATAGTCCAGCACTCACAGAGCTTACACAGAAGTCCTTAATTTCTAAATCATCTTGTTCTCCCTAAGAGCGCCTATTCTGCTGCATTTCACCTGACATCTCTCAAGTAGGAAAGCAATTTATGCCTATTTTACACATGAGGAAGCTACAGCCCAAGCAGAATGTGGCATTTGGGTAAGCCAAATCCATCTTTCTTCCTAACAGAGCTTCATATATAGCATGATCTGGAGAACCACCAAGTAAAATAGAACTGGCTTCTTGATACAGTTTAGATATCTGAAGCCCAAATCTTATGTTGAGTTGTAATCCCCAGTGCTGGAGGTGGGGCCTGGTGGGAGGTGTTTGGATCATGGGAGTGGATCCTTCATGGCTTGGTGCTGTCTACATGATAGTGAATGAGTTCTCATGAGATCTGGTCATTTAAAAGTGTGGGGCACCTCCTCCCCCAACTCTCACTCTCTTGCTTCTGCTCTGGCCATGTGACAAGCCTGCTCCTCCTTCACCTTCTGCCATATTGTAAGCTTCCTGGGGCCTCCCTAGCAGTTAAGCAGATGCCAGCACCATGCTTTCTATAAAGCCTGAAGAACCATGAGCCAATTAAACCTCTTTTCTTTATAAATTACCCAGTCTCAGGTATTTCTTTACAGCAATGCAAGAACAGACTAATACACTTCTCCATGAGCCCTACCAAGTCAAGAACATGAACCGTATTTTCCAGCCACTAAACACATGCGACCTCAACTGCTCAGTGAAACACTGTGGTTTGAAGCAAAAAAGGGTAAGAAAAAAACAGATAACTAGAGGTTTTGGGTTTTTTTTAAGATAGATGATACAGAAATCCAGGGTTTTCTTTCTTGCTATCTCTTTATAGAACTTGAAGAAATAACTCATTTTACAAATCATCTGCTTTTAACCACTTGTGTATGCATTTTAAAAATAGCCTATATAAAGAAGTGAGATGTAGCTAACTAACTCAGGCAAGGGTGAAACCGAAAACCTATACATTTTTGAAGACTCCTTTTAAGGAAAATAATATGAAATTACAAAAGCAAAATTTGATATAGGGCCTGGAAAGGGCTCTGGCAAATGAAGCTTTTGCGTCATTGGTTTTATGGCAAATCCATACACGAGCTGAAATCTTAAAAATTAAGTGATGAATTAAAATAAGGGTTGAGAATTTTCTAGATATAATCTCACTTTGCTCCATGGCCCAATTAATTGTGAATCAGCTGTCTATAACCAGATATAGCAACAATTCACCAAAACTGTGTTTTTCAGTTCTTATGTTCTGAACCATGTATCATGTTGCATACTCCTGCTTTGAATGTATTCATATCTGCTTATATAAGAGAGGACAACAAGAATTTCTTATTGAGAACACAAATAGGGATACTGCAACATAAAATAATGATGGCAGAAGTTTTGTCTTCAATTTAGAAAACTTATTTTAATGCTAGTTGAAAAAAAATTATTTCTTCTCATTGATGGTTAGACCTAAGGAAAACCACCATGCCATTGTGTGTTAGTCAAGTATAGTGATTAGAAAATGAGTTCATTTGGCCAGGTGCGTTGGCTCACACCTGTAATCCCAGCACTTTGGGAGGCCGAGGCAGGTGGATCACGAGGTCAGGAGTTCAAAACCAGCCTGGCCAAGATGGTGAAACCCCATCTCTACCAAAAATACAAAATATTAGCCAGGCGTGGTGGCGGGCGCCTGTAATCCCAGCTGTTCGAGAGACTGAGGCAGAGAATTGCTTGAACCTGGAGGTGGAGGTTGCAGAGAGCCAAGATCGCACCACTGCTCTCCAGCCTGAGCGACAGAGCAGGACTCCATCTCAAAAAAAAAAAGAAAAGAAAAAAGAAAGAAAAAGAAAAACAGCTTGTTTGGGCCCTGATCTCTAGCCACTTCCAACAAATAAGACTTCATTAAATAGATGTGCCATCTTCTGAGAACTAGTGACCTTAGCTTTGTTGACTTGGGAAAACTCAGTTGCCAAATGAGAATTGTCTACAATGAACTGTTGGCTTCCACATCTGAAGATTACAACCCAGGAACCAATTAACAAGAGCTCATGGCTTATCTTTGCCACCAAAGGGCCTGTGGAAGCCCAGACCTGCAAATCTTCACCTTGAGTTATCCTCAAGAGTAAATTTGTAACCTAGTTAGAAAGCAGACATATTTCTGCAAATGTTAAATGCTGTCCTGTTAAACTTCAGCCACAACTTTGAGGTAACATTAAGGCAAAATTTTATTCTAAGATCCCAAAAAGTGAAGGGCTACCAAGGTATTTATTTTCTTGGTTATAACTTTCAATTTAGTTCAGGCAAAGCTATATATTCTACCATTACAAACTTACAAACTCTCACCATGCCTAAAAGTTTGAAACCATCTGTTCTATATGGTCAGCATATAGGAAACCATTATTGTTAGATCATCCTACCCTTAACCCGACCCCAAAGAACCTGGAACTACATTTTCTCTTGAAGAATCAACACATGATGAACATGGTTATCAATCTACAGAAGTAATCAGCCTACTTCTGTGGTCAGCATACCAGAAGAGCAGAACCAAGAAATTGAGTGACGGAGGCTTTGTAAAGGAGATTTGCAGATCTGAAGAAAGATCGGGTAAACTGAAAAGAAAAAAAAAAAAAAAAAAAGGTCCACTTCAAGCCTGGAAGTTTCAGCAAGAAAGAATTCCGGGAGTTTAACCACTTTTGTTTACACCATATAGAAAAATCTACTCAAAATCAATCATAGACCTAAATGTACAAGCTAAAATGATACAACTTTCCAAAGAAAACATAAGCGTAAATTTTTGTGACCTTAGATTAGGCAATGGTTTCTTAGAACAATACTAAAAGTACAAGCAACAGCAGAAAAACTTAATTAATTTGACACCATCAAAATTTAAAACTTTCGTGCTGCAAAGGATACCACCAAGAAAGTGAAAAGACAATGCATAAGATGGGGGAAAGTATTTGCAATCATATATTCAATAACACATTCAGAATATGTAAAGAACACTTACAACTCAACAATAAAAAGACAAATAATCCAACCACAAAATGGATGAAGGATTTTATTTTTTTATTTTTTTATTTTTTGAGACAGAGTCTTGCACTGTCACTCAGGCTGGAGTGCAATGGCATGATCTCGGCTCACTGCAAGCTCCGCTTCTCGGGTTCAAGTGATTCTCCTGCCTCAGCCTCCCAAGTAGCTGGGATTACACGTGCCCACCACCATACCCAGCTAATTTTTTGTATTTTTAGTAGATACGGGGTTTCACTATGTTGGCCGGGCTGGCCTGGAACTCCTGACCTCATGATCCACCTGCCTTGGCCTCCCAAAGTACTGGGATTACAGGCGTGAGTCACCACACCTGGCCAAGGATGAAGGATTTAACAGTTATTTTTTCAAAGAAGATGTAAGTGGCCAATAATCACATGAAAAGATGTGCAATGCCATTAATTATTAGAGAAATGTAAATTAAAACCACGATACATGCTCACTAGGATGGCTGAAATTAAAAAGATAATAACAAGTAGTGAAGAGTATATGGTGGCTGGGTGAGGTGGGTCATGCCTGTAATCCAAGCACTTTGGGAGTCCGAGGTGGGCAGATCACTTGAGGTCAGGAGTTTGAGACCAGCCTGGCCAATATGGGGAAACCCCATCTCTAGTAAAAATACAAAAATTAGCTGGGCATGGTGGCACATGCCTGTAATCCCAGCTACTTGGGAGGCTGAGACAGGAGTATTGCTTGAACCTGGGAGGTAGAGGTTGCAGTGAGTGGAGATCATGCCATTGCACTCCAGCCTGGGTGGCAAGAGCGAGACTCTGTCCCCCCCAAAAAAAAAGTACTTGGAGAAATTAGACATTCGTACATTGCTGATGGGATTGTAAGAAGATGTAGTCACTCTACAAAACAGTCTGACAGTTCCTCAAAAAGTAAAACATAGTTAAATATGACCCAGCAATTCCATGTCTAGAAATGAAATGAAAATACATGGCCACACAAAAACTCATATGTGAATGAATGTTCATAGCAGCACTATTCATGGTAGTTGAGAAGCGGAAACAACTCGAATGTCCACCAACCCAAGAGTGGATAAACAAAATGCAGTATGTCAATATGATGGAATACTACCTAGAAATAAATAGAAATGAGTACTGATTCATGCTGCAACATGAATGAATCTGGAACACATTATGCTAAGTTCAAAAAGAAGCCAGACAAAAAAGAACATATACTTATATAATTTTGTTTATATGGAATGTTCAAAATAGGCAAATCCATAGAGACAACAAGTAGATTAGTAGTTGCCAAGGACTGAGGGGAACGGCAAATAAGAAGCAACTGCTAAGGGGTACTTTTTGGGGTGATGAAAACATTCTGGAATGAGAGAGTGGTGATGGGTGTGTTACTTTGTGAATATACAAAAACCACTGAATTGTACAATTTAAAGGGGTAGATTGTGTAGTATGTAAATAAAGCTGTTATTTAAAAACGAAACAGAAACACATTTATGTTCAGGAAAGAGGGTGTGCTGATCACAATCCCTCTTAGCAGAAATGGTCAAGGAGACAGATGGCATCATTGTGTGGTGCTACCAGCCAACAGTATCTTCCAAATAACCTTCTTTGCTCTGAATCTGAATGTAATCTGGTTTCCCACATAGGTTTTCCCACAGAAAATACACTTTTTATCAGTGTAAAAGTACACTTTTTTCAGCATTTTAGTTCCCTTTTATTCATGCATTTGATACATATCTTTGGGCCTCCAGTGTGCTGTGCACTGCAATATGCACATGGGATAGAGCAGTGAGTAAGACAGACATGGTCCCTGAGCTCACTATTCTCAAAGTGTAGTGGGAAGCACATAAAAAGGAAACAAACAAGGAAATAGTATTATTTTTCATTATTTATTGTCTCAAAACAACATCTCTCCTTACCCAAAACCCTACCCTGACCTCACACAAGTTATTATATCTACATAATCCTTGTATCTCTGTGTAATAATCTAATATATATACAGTCATATATATCAATATAGATACATATATAGTCTATTAATTGAGATAATATCTGTAAGCACTTAGACTATGCCAGGCACATAGCAAGTGTTCAGTGACTATTATGATGATGGTCATTGCATGATTTTCTCCCGAAGAAGTGTTTGTATGAACGGTGTTGTACGTAAAGATGACTTTAGGTCTTGGTTAGGCTGGTCTGCCTGGAGGGAGGGAGCCTTCTGGTGTCAGTCATCACAGAAAGAGGAAGGTGTCTGTTAGGAGACTGGGTATGTCTTAGGCAGGGGTGGTGGTGTTGCAGGGGACACCGTTGCTCTCTCCCCGCTCTGTCCCTTGACCTCACTCTTTCAGGCCTGGATTTCAAGGTCTTTAACTTGTGTTTCCACAATCTAGTTGCTCTGAATCCTTGGGGGAGCTTTAATTTTTTTTCCATAGGTTATTGGGGTACAGATGGTATTTGGTGACATAAGTAGGTTCTTCAGTGGTGATTTGTGAGATTTTGGTATACCCATCACCCAGGCAGTATACACTGTACCCTATTTGTAGTCTTTTATAGCCCCCCTTCCACCCTTGCCCCCAAGTCCCCAAAGTCCATTGTATCATTCTTATGCTTTTGCATCCTCATAGCTTTGCTCCCACATATCAGCGAGAAGATACGATGTTTGGTTTTCCATTCCTGAGTTACTTCACTTAGAATAATAGTCTCTTGGCCAGGCATGGAGGCTCACGCCTGTAATCCTAGCACTTTGGGAGGCTGAGGCAGGTAGATCACCTGAGGTCAGGAATTTGAGACCAGCCTGGCCAACATGGCAAAACCCCATCTCTACTAAAAAATATAAAAATTAGCCAGGCATGGTGGCACGCACCTGCAATCCCAGCTACTCGGGAGGCTGAGGCTTGAACCTGGGAGGTGGAGGTTGCAGTGAACTGAGATTGTGCCACTGCACTCCAACCCGGGTGACAGAGTGAGATTCTGTCTCAAAAAAAAAAAAAAAAAAAAAAAAAAAAAAAAAAAAAAACCAGAATAATAATCTCTTAGGGAAGCTTTTAAATAAAGATACTTGAACCCAAACCCAGGGAGTTCCTAATACAATAAGCCTGGGGTTAGAGTGCTTAGCATACTCCTGAGTGGTAAGGGTTAAAGAAAGTTGAACAAAGAGACAAGCCCAGACTGAATCTGCACCACATTCCTGCTGATGGCTCCAAGTTCAAGCATGCAAACAGTATCTGGCAAGCCACATTATGCAACTCATGTTACTCTCCACAGTGTTGCTAAAGCTAATCAAAGATTGGGGTCCACACCCAGTCTGGCCAGAATAAAGGATTGAGAAGTTCCAACAGTGACAGGGAAGCAGTCACTGGCCTTCCAGTAGTGAAGGAAGATTCAGGGCTGCCTTTTCCCAAACAGTTATATCCCACGACTTATCGAGAGGCAGAGAGAGTCACTGAACTGGGGCTTCACATTCATGAAGTAGATTTTTGGGTTTGTAGTCATAGAGACACACTGAGAAGACTGGATATTTAAGCTTCATTTTTGTAACCTTGAATTGGTATTTCTTTTACTTTATTGAAAGTATTTCTTAAAATGTCTTTATTGTAATACCTAAATTCTATTCTTTTTATTATAAGATTGGCATTCTTGTTTTTATTTCAGTATAGCTGTGTAATTTAGAGCAAATTATTTAACCATTCTGAACTTCAGTTTCTTCTTCTATAAAAATGAGAGCAATGATGGTTGGGAGCGGTGGCTCACGCCTGTAATCCCAGCACTTTGGGAGGCCAAGGTGGGCGGATCACTTGAGGTCGGGAGTTTGAGACCAGCCTGACCAACATGGTGAAACCCCATCTCTACTGAAAATACAAAATTAGTCAGGTGTGGTAGAACATGCCTGTAATCCCAGCTACTTGGGAGGCTGAGGCGGGAGAATTGCTTGAACCTGGGAGGTGGAGGTTGCAGTGAGCCAAGATCACACCATTGCACTCCAGCCTGGGCAACAAGAGTGAAACTCCATCTCAAAAAAAAAAAAAAAAAGAGAGAGCAATGATAAAATTGATCACAGGAAGTTAGTTGTTGTGAGGATAAAATAAGGTAATAGATTTAAGACACTGAGCCTAGCAGATTATTAAACCGCTAATAAATGGTACCTATTAGGTGGGCATTGTGGCTCACATCTGTAGTCCCAGCATTTTGGGAGGCCGAGGCAGGAGAATCACTTGAGGCCAGGAGTTCATGACTAGTCTGGGTAACCATAGTGAGACCCCATCTCTACAAATAGTTTTTTACAAATTAGTCAGGCATGGTAGCATGCACCTGCAGTCCTAGCTATTCAGGAGGCTAAGGTAGGAGGATCACTTGAGCCCAGGAATTCAAGGTTACAGCGAGCTACAATCACACCGCTGCCCTCTAGTCTGGGTGACAGAGCGAGACCCTGTCTCAAAAAAAAACAAAAAAAAACAAAAAAAACAAACAAAAAAAACAACCAAGCAAAAACCTATTATTGGTAGTAATAGCAAAAGAGCAAACTTTTGAGGTAGTAGTAACATCAGCAGTTGAGCCACAAAATCCAGGATCTGAACCTGCAAGCTGAGGGCCAGACCTCAAACCACAGTGACTTCATCCATGCCAGTCAGGCAGCAGGCATCCTTCTTAAACTTCTTTGTTGAGTCTTCAGCTAAAGACTTTAGTAAGTTGTTTGTTTGTTTGTTTGTTTGTTTGTTTGAGACAGAGTCTCGCTCTGTCACCCACTCTGGAGTGGAGTGATCTCAGCTCACTGAAACTGCTGCCTCCTGGGTTCAAACGATTCTCCTGCCTCAGCCTTCTAAGTAGCTGAAATTACAGGCTTAAGATACTACACCCAGCTAATTTTTGTATTTTTAGTAGAGTCAAGGTTTCACCCTGTTGGCAAGGCTGGTCTCAAACTTCTGAGCTCAAGCTATCTGCCCGCCACAGCCTCCCAAAGTGCTGGAATTACAGGCGTGAGCCACTGCACCCGGCCAGTGTAAGTTCTTTCTTTATAAAAAATGAAGCCATTCATATTAGTTCTCACAAATTTCAGAGTAGTCTTTTTTCTAGATATAAGGAGGGATGGATGGATGGATGAATGGATGGATGGATGGAGGGACAGACAGACAAAAGATAGATAATCAATAGTGGAAGGTGTAAAATATTATAATTTGGATAGTTTTGGTTTACCATGCCAAATTTCACTATCCAGTCCCCCAACAAATATTTATTAAATGCTTATTTTATGCCAGACATTTTGCTAGGTGCAGTGAATTCGATAGTGGGCAAAGCCAGGGATGCCCTCTGCCCTCATGAGCCTTCAAAAACAGAACATCCCAATGTAATTTGCAGGACTGTAATATATCAAGGCAGTGACCTGTATGATGCATTCCTTTTTCAATGTTTAAATCCTTCAAGATCCTCCAAGGACCAGCATCAAATGATTGCTATTCCTAATTTTCCTGGGCATAAATCACTCCAAGAGTAAATTTCCCATGTTTTGGAGATCACGTGTTCAGGTTTTGCTGGGTGTCATTCATCAGTGCCCTGCGGTGGGAAATTTATAAAAGCATATTCTGGGTCACAGACTCCTCGTGTCAAAAATCACTTACAAGGTCATTTAGGCCACCCTCACTCTCCATGAGGGAATGCTCCCATTATGTCTGAAAGTGTTCTTCCAGCTTCAGATAAATATATTTACCTGCAAAAAAAAAATCATTGCTCTCAAAAAGTAGCTTTTCCCTGATGGCATCATGCTAATTACTTGGAATGACTTTCCCTTAGTGAACATATTGTCATAAAATGATAAATTCCCTGAGGCTAACATTTATCATTTTCCAGACCCTGGTCATGGACCTCACCGGGCTTCCTCAGTCAACTGTACTAAACAAATGAAATTACATTCATGACATTTGAAAAGGCAGCATGATTACAGTCATCACTTAGAAGACAATGGGGCAAAAAACTGCTAAAAAAATTTAAAAACAATGAAATCGACAAGTCTAGACTCCAGCCAATCCAAAAGATTTAAAATGAGACATGTAAGGTATATGTGTATGTGTGTGTATATGTATATGTGTATATGTGTGTGTATATATGTATATGTATGTGTATATATATGTGTGTGTATATATATACACACACACATATATATAAATTGTAAACTAAATTGAAACAAAAAACATTAAGAAAATTTTAACTCTGGTTTCAGTTTAAATCAAGAGAGAGAAGGTGTTGGAAGAAACAATCAAGTTGAAGCAATTGGGGAATGTTTGCTAGGATTACAGAATTCCAAAATGAGCCAAAGCCCTGATTCAGGGCCTAATTGCTCCTGATGGCTACACTGGACCATCACTAAATTCTCCTTCGTCAAAACCTCTAGTGAAGAGTCTTCAGTAAGAACATGTAGGGGGGAAATGCAGCGAACTCTTCAGTACCGAATGATTTCACTTTAAAAGAAATCTCCAAGTGCACTTTTAAAAACGTAGTCTCTATCCTGTCAGCATAAATATGTGTTCTATAAACCTGCAGTTTGTGTTATTAGAAAGCACTGAGTTTTATCAAGTCATTTGAATTTTTTATCCACTCACAATCTTGATAGGGCGGATAATTATTAGACCAAACATAAAGTTAAACGGACCTTCCCAAGTGCAAGAAGCTATTCACTTTTTGCATTTGATCTTGGGTTTTCATTTTAACATGCAATGTAGACATTTAAACACCAGAGGACAGTGTGTGAATGAAAGCAAAGTTCAACTGCTATTCATCTAATTCAATTCATTTACTTACTACATCAAAGTAAAATCTTAATTTTAAGTGCTTTTCCCCCCAAAGACATTTTGTGTCATTTCATGCTTCAGAAATTAAAAGTAGAGGTTGATAGAAATGTGAATCATGAGACCAACTAATCAAGTTAATTTGAATCATAATGGAAATTAGAAAGATTAATTTCATAAGCAATCATTAATAATGGAAGCTCTCATGTACGAATAATCAAAGCTTTAAGTATTATATGGTAATTAATTCATTACTATGGGTTACATATTTTAAAATAGCTCAAATCTTCCTTGCTTTGGTGTGCTTTTTAATAGCAATCCTTAGGGAAGAAAAGCTAAAAGGTTTCCTTACAAAAGTTTTCTGCATGTGTTTTTTAATGGACAAACAAGACAGCTGAATTAAATTCTACAATAAATAGGCTTGCTCATTTGGTAACAGGCCTTCTTTAACCATGGAATAAGTTAATTGTCAGCCCTTTATGAAAGAGTAGAAAATTATGCTATTGACAAAGAGAGAGCCTAAGGTGGAAGCCTAATTATATAATTTCGTTGTCCAACATTGAAACTAGTATTTTGTATATGTTCAATTTCATTTAAAAAGGCATTTGACTTGGGGCTTGATTTGGAAAGTGGTCTCGTATGCTGTCACCATTTATAGCAGCACTCATTCAAATGTTAGCTGAATAGTTACATTTCTTATTTGCAATGCCCCTGTACTTTTCCCACATTCAAATTCGTATGCAAAATACTTGTTATTATGAGTCATCTATGCAAAAATCAAGGTACAAATGGACTTAGAATGTACTTTTAAATATTACCTCTTCTCATCTTAAGGAATGTTTTAGTATTATCATTAAAGAATTATGAAAATTGTTAGCATATTGTTTCTTATGATAACATAATCTCTAGAATACAATGGATTCCTATCATATTAAAACATATCTTCTGTATAAACCTTCTCATATATATATAGATCTGACCTTGTTTTCTACATCTCCTTCCATTTTTCTCAGTTTTCTAGGTGATCTGGATTTGCCCTGGTCTTGATAATACTTTGACTATATTTGACTTCCACAACGCTAACTTTATTCATTCCTCTAACCAACAAGTACTGATGTCCCCCACATACTTTTTTTTTTTTTTTTTTTGAGACAGAGTTTTGTTCTTGTTGCCCAGGCTGAAGTGCATGGCATGATCTCGGCTCACCACAGCCTCTGCCTCCTGGGTTCAAGCAATTTTCCTGCCTCAGCCTCCCAAGTAGCTGGGATTACAGGCATGAGCCACCATGCGGGGCTAATTTTGTAATTTTAGTAGAGATAGGGTTTCTCCACATTGGTCAGGCTGATCTTGAACTCCTGACCTCAGGTGATCCGCCCATCTCACCCTTCCAAAGTGCTGGGATTACAGGGTGAGCCACCGCGCCCGGCCTGGTGTCCCCCACATTCTAGCTGCTCTTTCTGGTACTTGAGATACTATGGCAAATAAGACAGACTAGATCTGGAGAAAGTTCTACGAAGAGGCTTGCAAAGGCTCTGTGCTTCTCTAAGAATCTAAAAGAAGGCTATTACAACTGACCCACTGAAGTGAATAAAGGAGAAAGTGACAGATGGCTGTCAGATACCACAGGGTCTTGGCAGACCGGGTAAGGGGCTTAGAATTTACTCTGACTGTGATAGAGAGCCACTGGAGTTTTTTAAGCAGGGAAATGGTTTGAACTGATTCCCCTTTCAAAGTATACCTCTGCCAAGGAGGCAAGTGCAAAGGCAATGGCAGAGATAACATGGTGGTTGGACTAGGATTGTAGCAGTGGAAATGATGGGAAGCAGGTAGACTCCACGCATATTTGAAGGTTGGAATGACAGGGACTTCTTTCTTGATGGACTGGCCATAGTGTGTGAAGGACAGAGCAGAGTCAGTGATGGCTCCTGGGTTTTCAGCCGAGAAGTCTGCGGGAGAAGCACGTTTGCTTGGGTTGAGGAGTTGTTTGGGCCATGATAAATTTGAGGTGATTATTAAATATCCAAGTAGAAAAGTTAAGTTGGCAGCTGGATGTAGAAATATGAAGCCCAGGCTGGACATGGTGGCTCACGTCTGTAATTCTAGCACTTTGGGAGGCCAGGGCGGGTGGATCACCTGAGGTCGGGAGTTCCAGACCAGCCTGACCAATATGGAGAAACCCCGTCTCTACTAAAAATACAAAATTAGCCGGGTGTGGTGGCAGGCCCCTGTAATCCCAGCTACTGGGAGGCTGAGGCAGGAGAATCGTTGAACCCAGGAGGGGGAGGTTGCGGTGAGCCAAGATTGCGCCATTGCATTCCAGCCTGGGCAACAAGAACAAAATTCTGTCTCAAAAAAAAAGAAAAGAAAAGAAAAGAAAAGAAAAATGAAGCTCAGAGAGGAGGTCAGAGCTATATGGCTAGATACAGAGCCTCATGAAACTTATCGACTAACTGGAGAAGAGAGAGTTAAGCAAATAGTATGAGTAATAGATAATTCTTTTCTAAAAAAGAGAGTACATCTGACACACAAAAAAGAAAAAAAAAAAGAGCACAATGGGAGGAAAGCCATATTTAAATTGAAGGATTCAAGACTGTCTCTTTGAGAGAGAAAACTCTGAAGACTTCTTTAGCAGCATTGTATTTAAGAGTTAATGACCTCAGATTACAGACCAGACCTTTACCTGTAAAATGATAATTGCTCAGGGAAATAGATCCCTAATTACATGCACTTTCTAATTCAGAGCAGCACCCTAGATCATTTTCCTACCAATTACAAATATCCTTCATAAATATTATATGGAGCATATGCTCGCACAATGGAATATGACCAAGTGGCTCAGCCCTGGTTGTCAGTTCTTTGATTTTTCTCGTTTGTAACTCTTTGTAGAGAAAAGAGCGGAACAACAGCATCAATGAATAAGGAATGATATATATTGAAGTAGCCTGTATCATATGCTTAAACTCTCCGTTCCACACCTCTCAAAATTCCAAGTTTTCTTTTCTATTTGGAATACCTATTAATACCTATTATTATCACAAGTTAAAGCCAGTATCTCAAACTTCATTTTCCAATTTCTCTTTCTTTCTTTCTTTGGGAGACTTAAGCCAAGTTCTTCCTGTAGCCTGTCAGACTGTTCACAGGTAACAGCGCTCTCCTGTGGCAGGAACTGCAGAACAGCTTGCTGTAAGTCTCATCTGTCACATAGTTCATTATCAGAAAGTTTAATATTTTTCCTCGGGAATAAGAAGTTGTACTTCAGGAAAAAAAAAAATAGAATAACCTCCCAAATAATGGTTCATAATCTTCTTAAAAAGCCAACCTTGGTGAGGCTAACATTGCCATTTTCAAACTGATTTATTCTACCTAAGCTCCTCACCCAGAAATTACCGAACACACACACACACACACACACACACACAAATACAAAAATGTTCATAAAACAGACTAAATGGTATGCATGTATTTTTAGGTTTTGCTTTATGCTGCCCTTAGATGCTGTCACAGAGGATCTAGTTGAACAATAAAAATATTAGAGATGCAGTTATTTTTACTGAGTTGATTGGAGCAAGCAGTTTGTAGCCTCAGAATGTAGCAAAGCTACCTAGATACTGTCGAGCTGGTAATCAAATACTTTTTTATTAACATCTTAGTTTCTAAACCATAAAACTTGACTACTGACAGTTTCTTTCATTTCTGTTTCAATGGATTATATCCTATTTGGACTGGATCATTCCCACTGAGCCTCTGACTTCACCCATTTGTTTGATCTCCAGCCTCCATACCCGCTTCCTGACAATCCTTCTGCCCAACTGCACCAGATTGATTCCTAAATGATCTCTGTGATCATGTCACCTTCCTGTTCAAAAATATTGATGGCTCAGTATTTCTCCATGAAGTCCAAACCGCTCAATGTAACACCGGCTGACATCTCACTTCTCTCATACACACACTCTGCAGCCCAGCTGAGTGGAGGTATCCACCACTGCTGTGCCTCATTTGAGAAGAACTTGCCCTCCACATCTTTGTTGAAGTTTTAAGCTTCCTTTAAGGTCCAACTCAAACGCTGTCTTCAAGACATAACAGTGCCATTGAGGTTATCTGGGATAACATGTGGTTAGGAGATCTCTCTGATCATTAATTCTTCAAAAATAGCTTACACTATCTGTAGCTATCAGTAGAGGGCCCCCAAAGTGACACCTATTAAGTGCCTGTACTCTTGCATTATGGGTCCTGCATTTGCATCTTTGTTGTTTGTTGGTTTTTTAATCTTTCCCAGTAGAGTGTAAGGTCCTTACATTGAAGCCAGCCTCTGTCTCCTTGTTTATCACTATATACCCATGGTATAGCACAGTATCCAGCACAGAGTAGGTGCTCAATAAATGTTTCTTAGCCCAAATTACAAAGTTGTCTGAAACTTTAATAGTGACATTAATTTTAGCCTGATCTGAAGAATCACTGTTTTTAAAATATTTACATTGACAACAAATCTTCTTATTTCCTCTCTTACTACATTTTTTGTTAATTAAAATTTTTGTGGTTTATGCTGTGAATTTCGTTTGCTTACGGTTGTCATGTATTCCATGAGAACAAGCAAGTTGTCTGTTTTACTTATTTATTTATTTTTATTTTATTTTTAGATGGAGTCTCACTCTGTCACCCAGGCTGGTGTGCAGTGGTGTGATCTCGGCTACTGCAACCTCCACTGCCTGGGTTCAAGCAATTCTCCTGCCTCAGCCTCCCTAGTAGCTGGGATTACAGGCGCACACCACCATGCCTGGTTAATTTTTGTATTTTTAGGAGAGACAGGGTTTCACCATGTTGGCCAGGCTAGTCTTGAACTCCCAACCTCGATTGATCCAACTGCCTCAGCCTCCCAAAGTGCTGGGATTGTAGGCATGAGCCACCGCACCTGACCTATCTGTTTTACTTTTTAAAAAAACCATGCTTGACAGGTTTTTAGATTGATCCCCAGCCCTACTACCCAGTAAACCAATGGTTTAGCAATGGTAACATAGAGACCTTCAGCTTTTCAGCCTAAGGCTTTCAATTTTTAACCGCTATAAGACTTAGCTTGAGCCATGAGAAGAATTTACCTTAGTTTTCTTAAGGGTTTCTAGCCAATAATGTTATCCATATGTCTTTTTAAAGCCTTAAATGGAATTGATGCAAATTCACTAGCATCCATTTATTTCAGTTCTGCAAAACCAAATTAGTAGAGCCATGGCAGCCAAGGTCATACTGTTTATTCCAGAGACTTCTTTCCCCTATGTGCCTTTTCAAGCTCCCACAAAGGACTAGTAGTGTCATATTTGCCCAAAGTGAAAGCACAACATGAGATTCTTGTGGTAATCTGTGCTCTCCTCCCTCTCTCTTTCCTTTGCCCACTTCCCCATTCCCCGTTCTCTCCCCATCCGCTCAGCCATCAATGAGTTCCGTTCTGTCCCCACCCTAATAACTATAAATGACACCAATGCCCAGCAAGGAGCAAAGGTCAAACAGCTCTCCTGCATTCTTTATTTTTCTACCAAGATTGCAGGATTTATGTGGCAACAAAGGATAAAGAACTGGGCAGCAAATACAAATTGGTAAATTTTAAGAACAGAGGGATTAAAACACGGTGCCCATCGGGAAAAATATACATATATGATCATTGTTTCAAGTCTTGAAAAAGAAGTAATCTTTGCTGTGGTGAACAGGCAAATAACAACAACAGATTCCTGAGGGAATGTGATAGGCTTTGAATCAAATGAGTACAGGTCATGGATTTCCAAATATTTTTCTAGTGTGTCCATTACTTTCTGAAAGATCCATCTCTCTGCTGTTGCTGTTGCCACAGCTACCAAGTTCTCCAAGCAGAAGGAGGGAGAGAGGCTCCTGCAGCTTCCCCAGGGCAATTGACCCCTCCACCCACACACCTTCATAAAACATTCAGAAACCTCTCTGCTCAATTATATGTGCGTATACCACTGCACAATAACTCTCCTGGCCACATATTATCCCAAATAACCTCAATGGCATTGTCATGACAGACTACGAACAAGGCATGGGGACTCAGCCAGGATTGTGTCATAGGGTTTTGGCAATAAAGAGGGTTTTGGCCTGCCTTGAAGCCAGGAGTGATTATTTCTACTAATAATAGCTATCATTTATTAAATTCCCACCAGGTGCCAGCTGCTTGATATATGAAATAATGATGAGAGGTGGTAACATTTATTGAGTTGCTCATTATATGCTAGGTACTGTCACAGATGTGTAACATATATTTTCTCATTTAATGCCTACTCCCCCCAACTACCCTAAAGGCTATATATTAATTTTTTAGCACCAGTAAATAGATGAGGAAACTGAGGTGCAGACAGTTTAAATAACCTGCCAAGGTCACGCAAGTAGTAAATGCTGGAGCTGGGACATGAAGCCTGGAAGCCCAACTCCAAAACCACACTCTTAACCATCATGTTAAATTATCTTCCTGGTTCAGTTACTTTTAATCCTCATCAAAGCTCTACTTTATACCCAGTTCAGATGGGAAGCTGAGGTTCAGAGTTGTTAATTAACATGAGTAGCAGCTGGGGTTCTGTTCAGGGTCATGAGACACCAAAGCCTGGGGATGCAAGGTACAGAGCTCTATCACCCCAGAAGCTTCTGTGGCTGTCTAGCCTTGGACAAAGGAGTTAAGTCACTGAAGTTTTTTTCAAGAGCTTCCACCTTCTATCCTTCCCATGTTTGATCCCCTTTCCATCTCTGAACTCTCCCCGAGGCCCATCTCCCGCTGCCACTACCCCTACCCTCCCATTATAAAACTCTTCTTTGTCTCCTTCCTGAAGGGGTCTCTATAAGGGAACTCATAAATTAGCCCTTCCTAATTTTTCATGGTATAATATAGCACTTTAGAGTGCTGATTCTGCTGAAAATGCAAATCTCAGGCCACACAGACATAGTGGTCCTGACTCAGCAGAGCTGGGTGGGCCCAAGCATCTGCGTTTTTCAGTAAGCACCCCATGATTCAGATGTGGGCAGCCCAGCTTGATTGACTCTAGTCCAGTGTGTCCACACCTTCTGACAGAAGATTTGCATCAGAGAAAGGGACTTTATGTTGGGAATTTCAGGCCAGGGCAACTGGGGCCTTTGGGTTTTGTTTTTGTTTGTTTGTTTGTTTTGGGATTTTTTTCTTTTTTTTTTTTTCTTTTTTTTTTTTTTGAGATGAAGTCTCGCTCACCCAGGCGGTAGTGCAGTGGTGCAGTCTCAGCTCACTGCAACCTCCACCTCCTGGGTTCAAGCGATTCTTCTGCCTCAGCCTCCCGAGTAGCTGGGACTACAGACGTGCGCCACCACGCCAGGCTATTTTTGTATTTTTAGTGGAGATGGGGTTTCACCATGTTGGCCAGGCTGGTCTCAAACTCCTGACCTCAGGTGATCTGCCCACCTCAGCCTCCCAAAGTGCTAGAATTATAGGCATAAGCCACCACACCTGGCCAGCCTTTGGGTTTTATTTTCCTCTGGCTATCATATTGGTCAAATTTGGGTATACATTTTACTTAGGTAAATTTTAAATCGAAGGCCTTTCAAACACTCTTCTCTTAAATTTAAATAGTTGGTCTTTTAAAAAGATAGAATAAAATTAAAACCTCCAGTTTATTACCACAAAGCTTACTAAATAATAACTTTTCCTTTATTTGGTCATTAAGTAGATGCATACATCACACAGGTGAAATAAACAGTGTTGGAATTCCTTTTATGCTGAAACCAGGCTTCTTTCCAGGTGTTTCAAAGGGTGTGTCCTGAGGAATAATGTATAGTTTTTAAAGACACAATTTCTTTTTTCTTTTTTTTTTTTTTTTTTGTGTGGTGTGTGTGAGTCTCGCCCTGTCACCCAGGCTGGGGTGCAATGGTGCGATCTCGGCTCACTGCAACCTCCGCCTCCGGGGTTCAAACAATTTTCCTGCCTTAGCCTTCCAAGTAGCTGGGATTACAGGCACCTGCCACCACGCCCAGCTAATTTTTGTATTTTCAGTAGAGACAGGGTTTCACCATGTTGGTCAGGCTGGTCTTGAACTCCTGACCTCGTGATCTGCCCGCCTCAGTCTCCCCAAAAGACACAATTTCTTTACCAATACCTTAAAAGTTATGTTTTGAAAAAATTGAGCATTTTTCTCTGTAGTATTTCCATGAACTTTCTTCCAATAAGATTTAGCATGAGAAAGTTAAAAATACTAATGATAAGAAAATATATAGAAAGTAGAAAAAATAGAGGATTATTTTTTTAAGCCTCAAAAGGTTGAACACGAAGCGTTTTGAACCATTAGACACCACACAAAGGATGAAGAGTCCCACCCCAAGGGGACTTAACAGTTGGCAAAGACAACCATAATGTCATAAATAAATTAAGCTAGAATAAATATGAATGCATGCCCTACCTCTTTTAAGTGCAGAGCTTTCTTGCAAAATTCTTATTAGTAATAAATTCCCTTTGCTACCATGGTGACCTTATAGTTTAAAATGTTCAGTTCTTTTTTCCAGCCAACTTTGGATGTGTTCTGAAGGTTTTATCTGAACTTTTTTTCCAGATACTGTACTCTTCTGGTTGGCATTTGCATAGTCATTTGCATAATGTTATTCCTGATAAAGCTCTGGTTCTCTGAAGAAGAAAATTAGCAATTATTATTTTGCCATGGAATGAATGATAGCTCAGAATGTAAGCTACCAACCTCGTTTAAAAACTTTTGAAATAAGGCATAAAAATAATATGAAGACACGTAGGATTAAAAAAATTACCATCTCACCAAGCACGGCACAGGCTGCTCTTGCAGTGATTAAGCGTGTCCACGGAAGGTCTGGAGGCAGGGGTGGAGGGGCCAAGTTGTCAGTTGCTAGAAAGGCAAAAAGAGCAGGCAAATGATTGGGAGCAAACCATTTAATGAAGGCTTTGTTAGCATATAGGACTGCCATGCTATAGGACAGCTGGCACTTAAGAGGCTCATTATTAAGGCAACGTAATTCTGTCCACCTGCAAGCTTGGGAAAAGGGCAATAATGGCTCACTATCGCCCAGAGCAACAGTGGCTCTAATTACAATTTTCCCTAGTGAAAGACATTGCACATACACGCTGCCCACACCCGTACAGGCACCCATTGTTGTTTAGAGTAAGGGAGGATGTTTCTTTATCTCCGCACTTCTCTTAGATGACTCCACATCTTCTTACAGCCGTTAGGGAAGGCCGCTCTTGTTCCTGAGAAAGAAGTGCCCAGCTGCGCTTTCTCCCCAGGGTTACGATAACAGCACATCAAGTCACATCATTAACAGGACTGACACAGAAGATGGGGTGAGGGAGAGGGCTTCCAGCAAAAGCTCATCAGTGTCATCTCACACATCCAAAATATTAAACAACCTCAGCATTTTTTAGTGGGTTGAAAAGGTCAAAGGTCAGGAACACTGATGTATTTATAGGATAATAGCAAAGTCTTTCATAAGAGGGCCCTTAAAATTTAAATTTTGTCTTATAACTGAAACTATAGAACAGTTAGAACATGAAAATAAATGAAAAGAAAAAATCTCTACTTCCACTACCCAAGTGCTCTGCTTGATGCTTTCACACCTGGTATCACAGGTCCATTCATCTGCTTGTATTAACAGCTGATATTCATGATCAGTATTTTGTCTTAAAAACAAATGAAGAGTTTTTATGTACCAGGAAAATCCATCCATGCTCAGTTTTGAAAAAACAAAGAAGTAAGCTAGATACCCCGTTGACCCTCATGTGATTATTACATGATTATTACACATTGTATGCTTGTATCAAAATCTCTCATATCCATAAATGTATACACCCACTGTGTACCCATAAAAACTGTTTTAAATAAAGAACTAAAATAAACAAAGAAATAAACTAGCCTCATGGCAGAAGGAAGACTCAGTCTGTGTCTTCACCCTTACATCCAAGAGTTGAAGAACAATGCAGGAGTAAGAGGAAAATCAATTTTAAAGAAGGAAAACAATCACACGAATCTGTTTTAATTGTCTACATCATTTAAACTCAGCACATTACATTTATTTTGAGGTTTTGGCACATTTTATGCAATTTTACTACTTAAAATTTAAGAGGACAACTCATTGGCTATTTCAGCATTTAGTTATTTATAGGTACACAATAAAAATTAAATATTTGTCCAAACCTACCCAAATGAATTTATAACAACTGCACAAATATCTTCCATTATCATCCAAAGTAGCAGGCCTATAAAATTTCATTTTATGTCTTTGAATGGGAATAGGATATAAATCATAGTACAGTTTTTAAGAATTCAGATTTAGACAGAATATATTTTCTAAAACATGAAAATGCTTATGATATGTGGGGGGAAGTACATAAAGCTTCGCAGTGACAAGGTATTTATTTTTAATTGTATCAATGCAACCCAGGTGTCAGCTGATGCCTCCTGCCTTTAAGATTTAAATACAATTGTTTTCACACCTTTCCAAATTTCATGGGGAGCTTGAGGTCGTCTCCAAAATTCCTGTGCATCCTGGGATGTACTTTGTCACTGTCACTTGTGGTACCAGGTTTCTTCTATTAAACTTGACCTCATGAAAACGTCATCATCCATGGCACTTCTCGACCCCCTTCTTCCACCTTGACACAGGCGTGGAATTCAGCCATTTTTATTTTCCCAAAACTCGTGAAACCTTAGGGCATGAGGCAAGACAACACAGAGTTGGGGTATCCAAGAAGATCACATATCAGGAACACAAGTTCAAATGAAATTGTTTGTAAAAGTTCTCTACCTGCCCTACTGTAGGAATCTCTCGTATTGAATTCAGGCAATAGCTTTCTGGCTGGCTGCTCTGCTCGCCTCTCCTCTCATTGTCTCTCTTTCCGCCCTTCTCTTCTCTTCCCAAAGCTACACTCTTATTCATTTCACGTGGAAGGCAATTTCACTGTCTCTGCTGTTTCCTTCTAAATGTTCCCTGGAGCCTCATTGTCTGTATATTAGAGACTTATTAAGCACTTTTCCTAAACAATATACCATCTTCTTCCCCCACTTTGTCCTCTCCCCCACTTCCTCTGCCCCCTTCTCCCTCCCTCTCTCTCTCCACACACACACACATGCATACATGCACACATACGTAGTGTGATAAATATTCATTTTTTGGATTACATAAAATTGCTTTTATAGTTAGAGAACATTATTTAAAACACGTATTTTGGAATAAAGATGTAATGGGCTTTCTTCTCTTTTTTGGTCTGGAGACTGCTGGCAAAGTTGCTTAGGGAAGGCCCATTGTTAGAATGAATGTAAAGTGTCAGTAATAAACACTGTTTATTCTTTATAATTTCCTAATGCCAAGAAAGTTGTACTCTTACGAGGTTTGCTTCTTTTCTGTCTTTTTTTTTTTTTTTTTTAACTAAGAGATGTTTCATTCAAAGTTCCTATAGGTGTTGCGGGTGGTTATTTCTGCCAAGTTACATTCCAAATTGTTGAGAAGGGGTCTAGATTATAAATAGAATCCCCAAAAGAAAGGACCTTTCAAAAAAGAAAACATATGTACATGTACTCACATATCCCAAACCATAAAACAGGTACTTTTGATTGCCAACACAATGGCCATCCCCTACTCTGCTCCTTTTTAAAAATAATGTCAGAGGTCTTATTTTATTCCTGAGACTACTCTCCTCCCATGTGATTCAGGGATCAATCTTGATTGGTCTAAGCCAATTGTGGTGGTGCAATTTTCCTTGCTGGCACATTTTAAGCATGTGCATGTGATCCAGTTCTGACCAATAGGCTATGAGCAAATATTTGCTCGGGGTTGGGGGTGGGGGTTAAAAAGTGGTTTCTTTACTCTTGAAAGGAAAAAAAAAGCTCAAAGAAGAGAGACTCCCTTCTTCTTCTAGACGTTTTCATGTCTGCACACAACACCTGGTGCTGTGCCAGCTGTCTTGTGTCTATGAGTATGGGAAGCGAGGAGATGACACTACCAAGATGAGATGGCAGAGTGAACACACAGAAAAAAAAATGGAATCCTTCATGACATCCTTTCACCTCTGAATTAAACAACTGAGCTGCCTGAGCACTTATTTTTTCTTAGGAAAAATAAATTGCCCTTCTTATTAAACCAGGTGAGGTTGGATTTTTTGTTTCTTGTGCCAAAAGCATCCTCCTGATATATTGTGTTCAAGCCTATTGACTAAAACTAAACCCCTTTAACACAATATTTATACTGAATCGATGTGAACTTCTATCTCAGAGATGCCATTTTCTTTTTTTTTTTATTTCATTTTTTTTCTTTTTTGAGATGGAGTCTCACTCTATTGCCCAGGTTGGAGTGCAGTGGTGCCATCTCAGTTCAGTGCAACCTCCGTCTCCCAGGTTCAAGCAATTCTTCTGCCTCAGCCTCCCGAGTAGCTGGGATTATAGGCACATGTCGCCACCTCGCCCGGCTAATTTTTTTGTACTTTTAGTAGAGATGAGATTTCATCAAGTTGGCCAGACTGGTCTCAAACTCCTGACCTCAAGTGATCCACCCACCTCAGCCTCCCAAAGTGCTGGGCTTATAGGTGCGAGCCACCGTGCCTGGCCCAGGCTGTCATTTTCATCTACATGCTTAAAGATGCCTCTTTCACCAACCCCTCTGGAATTGCTCTGTTTATGTTGCCTTCCTGGCAATTAATAACAGCTATTTTGGCTCAGAAAAATCAACAACTGGACCCTGTGTTTTCTTCTCCATTGTACCAAACAGTCCCCAGAAGAAGAAGAGTGCTATAGAGAAGACGAGTTGGTGATGTCACAGGAATGGCTCCCTTTGACTCACAGCCAAATTTATGGGAAAAAGAATCACCAAAGCAGTCAAGGTTCCACAGTCCGATGGAGGTCACTAACAGCATCTATTTATTCTGTCTTGTATGCAGACCTAAATTTGGTTCAAAGATAACAGAAACACATTTTATAGGAAATTGACAAAGACACCACAGTAAGTATTTAAAAGACAGACTTGTTTCAAATGTGCCTCTGTTACCCTATCCTTTCTTGTTGTCCAGCCCCAGGGGTTTTAGGATCAGCAATGCGGCTTTGTCACGTCCTGATCATGCTGGTTTGTAATATCTGTCTTACTAGCAACCGGCACCCAATGGAATGGGTGTGGCTAGAAGCAGTAATGGAACAATCCTGACAAGAGGCATTTTCCACACCTCCTAACAGGGGAGTCCCAACGCCCGTCTTGTAGCATGAATAATTTCTCTGTGTTATCCAAAGTATTCTGTTTAAATGTTTAATTTAACCTTGCAAATAATTATGAAATACAAGCCACGCCACATACAGGCTGATTATTTTTCAAAATATCACAGAAGGGGGAAAAAAAAAAAAAAAAAACCCTATGGATTATTTACGTCTCTCTCAGCTCATCTCCTGAAGGCCAGAATTTGAGAGAGCAATTTAATATGTGCTTCTGTTATTCTTTTTTCCTAAGTCTCCATTTAGGATCATTGATACTAACCCAACTTAAACCTCAGCAATTGCTTATGTGACCTCAAGCAAGTTGCTGAACCTCTTTAAGCCTCAGTTTCCTAGTAAAATTAGACTAGTAATTTTATTGCAAAAAGTAAGATAATGTTGTAGGAGTTATTAAGAAATTATTTTAGGCAAATAGAGAGGAAAAGGGGTCCTTGGAAAGTTTTCATTTTTTAAAGCATCTCCGGAAAAGTCTCTTGTAAAGCCCCAGCTCTTACACCCAGGCCAGCAACCTTTGATATACAAATGCTGGCCATTAGAAAGGGTCCACCCAACATGGCCAGGCTGGCAACCTTCAATAAGCAAATGCCAGCCGTTAGAAATTGGGTCCACCCAACATGGTGACTCCTGCAGCCTTCTTGCCCTTGCCCCACATGTGCCTGGCAACATGGCTGCCCCCACATATCCCCACGTGTGTAGAACATCGTGGTGCCCTGTATTTGCATATTAGAAGGCTAGGGTAGGAGGGCCATTTTTTTCACGGGCTACGTGAATGACATGCCTTGTCAAACCAACCCCCTGAGCCCTACGCAAATCAAACATCGCCTCCTCCAGCCTCTTCATAAACCTAATCGGTTTCCGTGGCAGGTGCGGTTCCCTCTCTTGGCTTTGGAGTCCCCCTCCTTCTGTCTCTGTACAGTGGCGCTTCTTCCTTCTCCCTTCCTTCTTAATCCTTCTTGCCTATTAAATTCTCCGCTCCTTAAAACCGCTCCACGTGTGTCCGCATCGTCTTATCTAATTCGATGTGAGACAAGAGCCCTGGTGTTCCTCCACTCACCAGAGCCTTATCAATAATTTAGATGTAGTGTTTGGCCTAACGCTTTGCGAAAAGCAAATGATAATAAATATCAGCTTGTTACTGCTGGAAGTTATCCGCGTTACGGGTGGCAAATCCCTATGGGTCTGTAGCAACCTCAGTTCTTGACTCCTCAGAAGAAAGAATTCAACTGAGGGGCCCAAGGCAGAAAAAGAGACTGAAGCAAGTTTCAGAGCAGGAGCGGAAGTTTACTAAAAAGCTTTAGAGAAGAAAGGAAAGTACACTTGGAAGAGACCAAAGCGGCAACTTGGAGGTCAACTGACCCATTTGACCTTGAACCTAGGATTTCATAGGCATTTCACTTCTGGCGTTGTGAGCCCCTTTTCCCTTCATTCTTCCCTTAAGGTGAGCTGCCCACATGCGAGGTAGCCTACTGGCGCCTAGGAGGTGAGCACGTGGCGTGTTTACTGGAGTTGTATGCATGCTCACCCGAGGCTTTCCTCCCTTTTCCAGTGGAAAGCCGGGAAGGTGGTACTCCACCATTTTGCTTCTTTTTTTTTTTTTTTTTTGAGACGGAGTCTCGCTCTGTCGCCCAGGCTGGATTGCAGTGGCCGGATCTCGGCTCACTGCAAGCTCCGCCTCCCGGGTTTACGCCATTCTCCTGCCTCAGCCTCCGGAGTAGCTGGGACTACAGGTGCCCGCCACCACGCCCGGCTAGTTTTTTGTATCTTTTAGTAGAGACGGGGTTTCATCGTGTTAGCCAGGATGGTCTCGATCTCCTGACCTCGTGGGATCCGCCCGTCTCGGCCTCCCAAAGTGCTGGGATTACAGGCTTGAGCCACCGCGCCCGGCCCCATTTTGCTTCTTAACGTGCATGCTCGAGACTGGTGCCCAATTGCCGAAAGCTGCCCATTACCAGTTTCAGGGGTTTTTATGTGCAGGGAAACTGCCTCTCCCTGCAGCGCTGGCTGCAACCAATTATTATATTAGAGAGGTAGTGTTACAACTGCCTGAACGTCATCCGATGGTCACCTGACATTCCTGATGAGTGGAGATGCCTCGTCCTGCCTTGCTGATGCCAGACTAGCTACCTTCTGTAACAAGCTGTTGTTGTCTTGTACCATTGTTGCTAACAATTCTGCAAAGAACTTTGGAGTTTGGCTGAAGAAAAATAAATTTTGTTTTGTTATGGCCCTTCTTTTACCTTCCTTATGTAAACCAAAAATAAAATTATAAACCCCCCCCTCCAGCCCCCAACCATCTGAATGGACTTCCTTCTCGGCCAGGGTGCTGGCCAGTTTAACCTGAGAGACTGGTTCAGGCCAGGACAGGAAGTGGGGGCTGGACAGCATTCATTGTAACTCACCGGCATCAACATCAACTCAGACCTTAAGTCTGGTAAGAAGCATTTACAGGCCAGGCACGGTGGCTCACACCTGTCATCCCAGCACTTTAGGAGGCTGAGGCAGGCGGATCACAAGGTCAGGCCCTCGAGACCAGCCTGGCCAACATAGTGAAACCCTGCCTCTACTAAAAATACAAAAAAAAAAAATTAGCCGGGCATGGTGGCTTTCTCCTGTAGTCCCAGCTACTCGGGAGGCTGAGGCAGGAGAATCCCTTGAACCCGGGAGGAAGAGGTTGTAGTGAGCCCAGATCGGGCCACTGCACTCCAGCCTGGGGGACAGAGTAAGACTCTGTCTCAAAAAAATTAAAAGCATTTACAATTCATTCTCTCTGAAGCCGGCTGCCTGGAGGCTTCATCTGCATGATAAAACTTTGATCTCCACAACCTCTTATTACAACCCAGACATTTCCTTTCTATTGATCCCAGGTCTAGATAAGCTCAACCAATTGTCAACCAGAAAATTTTAAAATCTACCTATTAACTGGACCCCCCCCCCCCCCCCCCCCAACCCCCACCACCTTTGAGTTGTTCCGCCTTTCTGGACCAAACCAATGTATTTCTTAAATATGTTTGATTGGTCTCTTGCCTCCCAGAAAATGTATGAAACCCAAGCTGCACCCCGACAACCTTGGGCACATGTTCTCAGGACCTCCTGAGGGCTGTCATGGGCCATGGTCACTCATATTTGACTCAGAATAAATGTCTTCAAATATTTTACAGAATTTGACTCTTTTTGTCAACACTTAACCATAAAATGGAGAGGATATTCTGTCTAACATTGAAGAATTAAGTAAAACTAAATCTTTAAGCACTAGATTTTACAGGCAGAATTTTGGTACTATAAAGTGTTAGATTAAAAGTTTATTTCTAAATACTTGTTCATTTCAGAAAAGTAAAGTTTTTTCTTTGATAATTACAATACTGCTGTCTTTTCTTGCACAAAGAAAGACAATGGAGAGATAAGGTAACAAGAAGTCCCCATAAGTTTTCCTTTTATTTTAGTAAACTCTGTACAACCAAGTGGCAAAATTAATTCCACAAGAGGGAGACAGGTCCATGCTGAATTTCCTCAGGGAAAGAAAAAATAAAAATGAAATTATGATTCTGTTCAAGGACTTCTTGAAATTTCCAAAGACATTTTAGGTTTTGTCATATTTTTAAAGGGGTCATTTGTGTGCTCTTTCCTTTTTCTCTCACCTTTCAATGAGCTATTAGAGAAACGGGTCCTGTCTAAAGAGAGCCAGAAATTGAAACCTGGCTCCCAGGCAGACCTTTCAACAAAGGCCACAGCCATCTCCCAACTGGCCTTTGCTCCTCCAACTTGACATATGACACCAGTCCCACCAACCATCGCTTTCTGTGGCAACCAGCTTCCGTTTTTTCCCTTCGTTTTCTAGTCTCTCCCGTGGCCAGCCCCCTCTCCTTCACCCGGGGGCTGGACGGCAAGGCAGGGAGGGAAGACCTGAAGCTGCGGCTGCTCTGGTGTGTTTCTACCAGACGCCTGGCAGCCTGTGGGCCTCCCAGCTGGCAGGCAGGTGAGGAGACGCGGAGCTCGGTGTGGGGAGGACAAGAGACCTACACGCAATGGGATCCCAGGAGATGAGCAATAACCCCACTTCTGGCTCAGTCAGCCGTGTTTGGCCTGTTTCCCCAACAGCTATAATTTGTTTTGTTTCTGTGCCAGAGTGGGCTTCCCCAGCATGGGAAAGGATTCATTTTTGGTTCATCCCCACAGTTTCCAGAAGCCTCCCTACTTCAAGCTGCCGCAGCGTATGCATCTCTACTGAAGGATAATAAAGTTGTCTTTGGAAGGAGCATTCCTGACTCAGCCACTTCCTACCTGTGGGGCTTTGGCCTCAGATTCACCTTTCGTTGTGTGGGGATGATAACAGTCTGCAGAGTACCAGGATTAAAAGAGACTAGACAATTCTGTGATTTTCAAATTGTGCCCTGAGGAGCCCTAAGGTTCTGGAGGACATATCTAAAAACAAAAAAAGCTGCTCTGGCAATGCAGGAGGAGCTCCAGCAGTTCGATATCACACCCTTCACACACACACACACACACACACACACACACACACACACACACACACACTTACTTTAATCACAATAGCTGGTTGGCCTTGCCTAGAAGAGCTTGACCCTCTCCAGATTACAATCCTCCTCTTCTTCCCTGTGCTTTAGAGCTGGCGTTTCTAATCACTAGCCTTATGCGGCTATTTTCAAATGGGGCTTCCCTGGAGCTGCACTGGGGTTTGGATCCACAGCCTCATATCTACCCTGCTCCCGCCCCTTAACCCCACAGGGCAGCTCTGCTTTTCTCTGTTTTATGTAATACGTTGTGGTTCTGAGTAGCATTGGTAGGGAGGCAGCAGTCTAAAGCTCTCAGTCTGAGAAGCCCCTGGTGGAGGGCATCTGGAAGCACTCAGGGGAGCAGTAGTGATGAGACATGAGGCCAAAAAGCATGGGGACTGTGAGCAAGAATTGGTGGGACTGGGGCTGCCTCAATGCAATTGGCGTGCCAGCACAAAGCTTCCAAATACTTCTCAGTCCCAATACTTACTACTTGCCAACTGCCTGAGACTGCTTTCTTTCTTGGTTTCTGCCAGTTTCAACAAGAAGGAAGAAGGAAGCTGTTTGGCTTAAGCCAGAACATCACATGTTGTGGGAGCAGCGGCCCAAGGAGTGGATGTAGAAGCCCAGGTGGCAGAGTGCAGCTGCCACCCACAGCCAGCCCTGCCTCTGACAGGGGATACAGCCAGCTGGCGTGAATGGTCCATGCCACCGTGCCATGTGAGGGACAAGGAGACTCCTCCTCAACTGTAAAACACACAACACACCACACTCACGTATGTGACACACATTTTATTTTTGCCTCTAGAACTTTCCTGTCATTTTACTTTTTATTTGAATTGTTTAATTTTGCCACCCAAAATGTGAAATTATGTCACCCAAAAGGAAGAAGCAGTGCAAGTGTCTGTCAACAGATAAATGGATAAACAAAATCTGTTTATGCATATACATTCAATGCTGCATTATTCATCCTTAAGAAGGAAAGAAATTCTAACACATGATACAACGTGGATGAACCTTGAGGATATTATGCTAAGTGAATAAAATGGTCACAAAAGGACAAATATAGTATGATTCCACTTATTCGAGATATGCAGAGTAGTTGAATTCATACAGACACAAAGTAGAATGGTTGTTGTCAGGGTCTAGAAAGGGGGAGGAATGGGGAACGTATTAGTCCGTTTTCACACTGCTGATAAAGACATAACTGAGACTGCACAATTTACAAAAGAAAGAGGTTTATTGGACTTACAGTTCCACGTGGCTAGGGAGGCCTCACAATCATGGTGGAAGGCAAGGAGGAGCACATCACATCTTACATGGAGGCAGCAGGCAAAGAGAGCTTGTGCAGGGAAGCTTCTGCTTTTAAAAACCATCAGATCTTGTGAGACTCACTCACTATCATGAGAATAGCACAAGGAAGAGCCACCCTTGTGATTTAATTATCTCCCACTGGGTCCCTCCCACAACACTTTAGAATTATGGGAGCTACAAGATGAGAGTTGGGTGGGGACACAGAGCCAAACCATATCAGGGAAATAGTGTTTAATGGATGCAGAGATTTAGTTTAGGAAGATGAAAGAAGTTCTGGAGATGGATTATAGTGATAGCATCCAACAATGTGAATGTGCTTTAATACTACCGAACTGCACACTTAAAATGGTTAAAATGGTAACTTTCATATTATGTATATTTTGCCACAGAAAAAAGAAGTTTTTAATGTTTGATTATGAAATATTTTAATCATACAGAAAAATACATAAAATATCAGCTACTTGTGTAAGTCCTTGGATTTAATAGGCACATTTTGTCATGTTTGTTTCTTTTTTTAAGAAATAAATCATCACGGGTGCAGCTAAACCTTCCCTCCTCGTTCCAGTTGCATTCATCTTTTTCCTCCTTTCCTTGTATATTTTAATGTTTTACTGTATAATAATACACTATTTTGTGGGATGTTTTAATCAGACAAATAATAATATATCTTCCACTTACTTTTTGTTGTATTTTTGGAAATCGTTCCACATTGACCTATGTAGTCCATTCATTTTTAACCTCTGAATATTATTCTGTTGTTCGAATCCCCCACTGATGGACATTTAGGTTGCTTCCACTTTTTTGCTAGCACTACAAGTGCTGCAGTGAATACCCTGTGAATGTCACCCTGAGTGCATGTGTAAGAGTTTCTCTGGTGCACAGTCCTGCAGTGGAAATTTTGGGTGGTAGAGGACATGTGTTTTCCTCTTCACTAATATTGTCAAGTTGATCTCTGAAGTGGTTGCACTATTTGAATTCCTACCTTCACTGAAAAAGATCTCTTGTTTCCACCATTGCCCTCAACAAACTTTGGAATTATTACTTTTTTTCCCATGCTAATGGATGTGAAGTGATATCTCACTGTGAGTTTAATTTGCATCCACCCTACCACAAACATCAGTGAGAGTGAGCAGGTTCTCACAAGCTTACTGGACATTCCAGTTTCTTCTTTGAAAAATTGCTTGCTTCCTGAACAGTAATGTCCAGAAGGCCAAGGATAGTCTGTGTTATTTATAGTTGTATGTTCATTACCTAGCACAGTGCCTGGCACATGATAGGTAGGCATCATTATCTACTGAATGAATGAATTGCCAGGCATACTGATAGGTGCTAAGTAAAAATATTATTTAAAAAGCATTGGCCGGGCGCGGTGGCTCAAGCCTGTAATCCCAGCACTTTGGGAGGCCGAGACGGGCGGATCACGAGGTCAGGAGATCGAGACCATCCTGGCTAACACGGTGAAACCCCGTCTCTACTAAAAAATACAAAAAACTAGCCGGGCGAGGTGGCGGGCGCCTGTAGTCCCAGCTACTCGGGAGGCTGAGGCAGGAGAATGGCATAAACCCGGGAGGCGGAGCTTGCAGTGAGCTGAGATCCGGCCACTGTACTCCAGCCTGGG